>NW_025318024.1:0-17593 GCF_018873765.1 Telopea speciosissima
TAAATTTGATCTCTTAAAAATCAGTCACAAAATAAGGGATGGTTCAAAGGGATTCTCACCTAATACTGCCAGTAAACTTTTCTCTGACGGACTTGGCACCAACACACATTATGTCGGCTGAAGCCATTCTAGCCATCACTTTAGTTATCTGCCGTAGAAATTACATACAACATTAGATTACCTAATAGAATGATACCCTGTACAAAAAAGCACTTAACACAAGTATACTTATAGTGCAGCCTAAAAAGTGTAAGATCAGTTTAGCTAAACAGATAATGTGGTTACTTTGAGACAATTAATGGATACTCAAGGATGAAAACACTTTGAGCTGATAAGCCAAAAGGAGGCTAGCATCACTTTGATCTGGACTTAGCAAGCCTCATTTCAAGTTGATACATTAATGGATACAGGCCAAAGGGTCAGAAATACAAAACAAAATATCTCAAATTTTGACCATAAAATATCACAATTCAATCGATTTGGCACGGTGGCCATTAGAAGAAGCAAATTGGGTTCTGTTTAAATTCTGAACACAACAGATGTGACGCAGCAGTACCACTGTTTCAGGTTACTCTAAGGCCGGTAAAATGTGCAAAAATAGGACCAGGCCTAATGTAGTTGGCAAACAATGAGAAATAGATCCAACTTGGTTTTGAAAGGGACTGAGACCAATGCCTAAAATGCAAAAAAAAACTGTAGGCGCAGCTTACACTTAGCCCCTCACTTATTGTTCATTTCCATTCTGCTGCAGGATAAGTTAGTTTATCTCCATTCTACTTCAGATTGAGTAACAAGAGTAAACTAGAAACAGACACATTTGGAAGTAATACCCATAAAGTCATAACAGGAAATCGAAGAAAAGAGAGAGAGAGAAGCTTACGCGTGCAATAACAATGGAGCCGGGTTCTGGGACGGCACCATGGGCCTTGTGACCAGTGACCTTAACAGTTGGTCTCTGAAGAACAACAGATACACATCATCTATCATGTCAAGTAAAATAAAAGATCTTGCATTCAAAAAAGATAAATTACGTAAGCCCCAAAAACCCTAAAAAACAAAAGGCTCCCTAAGTCGGGAACAACCTGGTCCGATGAATCAGGGAAAGGAGGAATGGTGGTGAGGCGTCCGTTGAGGGAAGCATAGACGATGTGATTGTGGGGAGCAACGTATGTACCCTTCCCAGCTATTAGACTCGATGACTTCCCCAGCACTTCACCCGGTGTTACCAGCTTCTCCCCTTCCTCTTCTAACTCCATCACCATGGCCGCCACTCTCTTTCTCGCCCACTCAGTCGTGAGTCGTGACTGTGATTACAACTTCCCTCGCTTTCTAAAGATTTATTTTTTTCCAAAGAGGTCGAAACTAAGACTTCTAGGCTCAAGTGTCTACCAGCTGCGCTAGCAGCTGTCCTTGAAGTAAAAGAAAGGGAAGCAGTTTTCTCTCTTTGGGAGTGTGGCTTACGCCAGCATTCCTATATGTCTCTATCTTTCTCCTCCTTCAAACAGAGGGACAGAGCTGAAAAAAAAGTTATGGGGAATGTAACGCCTATGCTTAGAGGCCGGAGTCAGAAATGACCGTCTCACCCCCGTAAAAGATGGAAATCCCACTACTCAAGATGCCTCTGTGCCTTCTCTCATTGGACTCGTGTGCATAGGAGCGACACTCCCCTGACAGAATATGATCTTCCAACAAATATATTTGAGGTGAGAGCTAATCTATTATAGTTGAGGGCTAGATATTGGCATCATAACACTCTCAGAAAGGAGTTTTGGTGGGTGTCCATTTGTACACAAAGTCACTTGGCTCTTATGCAGCCATGGTGAGAGCTGCACAGGTGCAGCACCAAAACCACCCTAAATACAGGGGGAGGTGGTCATTTCACATGTGGGGCTCAGGTGAGACACAATTATAAAATGACTACCTTACCCCTATTTTTACTGTTGTTTAGCGGTGTTGCACCTATGCAGCTCCCGCCACGACTACATGATATCTTTTTCCCATGGACATTGCAGTCATGTGCCTGTCTGCCTTTTTCTCATATATTATATAGGAGAGGGTTCCCAACGATGTGAGTATTGTTGGGGGGAATATACATGCCACGCCAATGGTGATTTTGAAAAGGGTAAAGTACACGTACCCCCCTATAATGCACCCAATATTCTTCGTACCATCCTTCAATATTTCACGTATCACCCCTGTTTTACACCCCAAATCCCAGATAAGTCCAATCCGTTAAATACTATCGTTAGATGTCAAAATTTTGACCATTTTACCCTTTGTTCCATTTTCTTAAATCTGAAAAGACTTAATTACCCTCACTTATTTGTTGCCCTAAACTAATTGAAAATGACCATTTTATATTTTGTTTTATTTTTATAAATGAAAAGACCTAATTGCCCTCATTTATGTATTACCCGAACCTTATTTGAAAAGATTATTTTACCCCCAAATATTTGTTCCTAAAAATCCCAAAATGCCCTCATCTTCCCCAAATCATCTTCTTTTACATACCCACCACCACCACCACCACCACCACCGCCATCGCCATCGCCATCTTCTTTAAAGAAAGTTGCAAACCACATCAAGCAAAAAGGTTCAAATAATAAAGCTCTAGGAAGTCAGAGGGTGAGGTCTGTGTGTGTGTGTCCATCAGTGGAGCAATTTGTTTGGGGATGAATGAAGGAACGAATGGAGGGATCTTTATCACCTCCAGTCTTTGCTGACCGGCCCAGCTTCCCTAGCCTTCTAACAAAAGGGGCTGAAATAACCTCTACCCATGCCCAAACACCTCGCCGGGTGTAATTCACCATCCCCCTATTAGAGGAACGTGAACTGGGGCCGGTCAGCAAATTGGAGGTGATAATTTTCCCGAATGGAGAGGAATACTATCAAACAGTCACTGTTGATCTTCAGTCGCGTCATTCAACTTTATTCCCAGATCCAAATCCATGTTGGCGATCGGTGAATCGGCTGAAGGTTCCATAAAGAAATGGTGGGACAGGGGATGGGCTTGGATCCAATCAAAGAAACCCCCATTCGCCAGAGATCTAGAGATGAAAGAGGTGGAATCCACCATGTTGGGTTGTCACAGCAAGGGCAGTTGGAGGCATGTGTTCTACAAGGTGAGATCCGAGTTCAGGAAGCTCATGGGTTCTAGTAAGGTTGGTTTACCTCAGACCTTCTGGTACGATTCTTACAATTACTCTCAGAATTTCGATGACGGCAAGAAGGCTCAGGATTAATTAACCCACTGTGAAGCCTCAAGTCTCAAATCTGAGCTTTAATTTCTTTCTTCTACTGCTTAATAGTACTAATCTTCTTCCTGGGGGCTCTGCACCTCTTCATGTTGAGAAACTAAGATCAAATTAATATCAATTTCTTCCCTGGGGCTCTGCCTCTTCTGTGTAACAAATATTGAAGTGATTAGGATCTCGCGGATTGTGTCGGAGACGGTGAGATTGGGAATGGAGGACATGAAGTGGTTCGTGATGGGAGATGATGATACGGTTTTTGTCACAGAGAATCTGGTTAGGGTTTTGTCGAAATATGACCATAATCAATTCTATTACATTGGGAGTTTGTCAGAGAGCCATCTGCAAACATCTAATTCTCATATGGCATGGCTTACGGCGGTGGAGGATTTGCCATTAGTTACCCATTAGCGAAGGCTCAGGAGGGAATGCAAGACAGATGTATTCAAAGATACCCAGGATTGTACGGTTTCGATCATCGGATGCAAGCTTGCATGGCCGACCTCCGTGTTCCCCTGACCAAGGAGCTCGGTTTCATCAGATGGTGGGTGGTGGTGGTGGGTACGTAAAAAAAAGATGATGATTTGGAGAAGATAAGGGTATTTTGGGGTTTTTAGAAACAAATATATAGGGATAAAATGATCTTTTCAAATTAGGTTAGGGTAATACATAAATGAGGACAATTAGGTCTTTTCATTGATAAAAATAAAACAAAAGATAAAATGATCATTTTCCATTAGTTTAGGACAACAAATAAATGAAGGTAATTAAGTCTTTTCAGATTTAAGAAAATAGAGCAAAAGATAAAATAGTCAAAATTTTAACATCTAATGGTGGTATTTAATGGATTGGATTTATCTGACATTTGGGATGTAATACAAGGGTGATACGTGAACTATTGAAGGGAGGTACGTGGAATATTGAGTCACCTAAGGGGTACGAAGAATATTGGGTACGTGTACTTTACCCTTTTGAAAATGCCTTCCAAACAGTGGGTCAAAGACCTGGAATCGCGAGTTATAAGCTGGTACTCCAATTCACGACTTTCAGAAAAATAATCCGAAAACCAAATTATGGATTTAAAAAGGCAAATGCCTTCCAAACAGTGGGTCGAAGACCTGGAATCGCGAGTTATAAGCTGGTACTCCAATTCACGACTTTCAGAAAAATAATTCGAAAACCAAATTATAGATTTAAAAGGCAAATGCCTTTCAAACAGTGGGTCGAAGACCTGGAATCACGAGTTATAAGCTGGTACTCCAATTCACGACTTTCAGAAAAATAATCCGAAAACCAAATTATGGATTTGAAAAAGGCAAAAAATAAAAGTTGATTTCCATTATTAACCAGGTCAACTTTCTTAAAAGGATTTAGTTTCTCTTCACCCATGATGAAGAGAGAATCTCCTCACGGTAGAGATTTGACACTTCACTTATGGGAGAGATATTTTCCCCATGTACAATAGAGATGAGAGTCAATGATGATACAAAAGTCTAATTACAAAATCACATCACTAAAGAACTCTTCCTTCTCTGCAGACTGGCGAAGGAAAAACTTAATCCTACTTACAATGGGCACCTATTTTCTACCATGTAGCAGCTTAGAGTGGGCTTAAATACTTAAATTTTATGGACAAGTAAATATCAAGGTTCCCTACTCAAATGTACAGTTTCATCTCAAAAGGAGTCAATGTGCAAGCCAAATTTAATTTGGTCCGGCTAATAAGGCATAGAGGGTGTGGGTTAGTCCATTCTCGTCAATGTTTTCAGCATTTGATTTCAGATTCGTGTAAATGACATTTGATTTCATACATAATATTAAGCTAGTTTAGGTAAAACTAGATCAACAAGACCAAAGATTTATTTTTACTAAAATAAGAAGGGAGTTAATTTGGTTCTGAACAAAACTAAGTGATGTCATATATCAAAATGGAAATACTACCCAGTCAGGCATCCCAGGATCCATATTGCGGTTCAACAAGTTTAAACTTGTGAATAAATAGCACTAATTAAGTAGAACCTAAGCCAACAAGGTTCCTCAACTGGTACCACCTCGAACAGTTTTGTTGTAAATATCTCATCTGTAACTTCTGTAATTTACCCAGAAAAAACAAAAGTATGTTCTAGACATTAAGCTTCAATTAGTTCACAGTAATGCAGCTAGGTATGCACAAAGATGCATCTTTCACTTCAAACTCCACCCTGTCTTGATTTGTGATGCAGTCAGTGAATCAGATATGCACAAAGACACATACCCGCGGCTCAAGCGGAATTGGATACACTATCACAAGAGACGTCTCCTCACCCATATATCCTCCATCTCCAAGACCCAAGACATAATTAACATAGCTTGTTTTAACTCCATTATATTTCCAGTCATTCTATCAACACCTGCAATAAGACCCTACTAAAGATTTTCATTATGATCCAAGCAGTGCCTCATATCTTCATTTACAAAGAGACCTTGTTCACCAACGAGGATACCAAACAATTCTGAATGTAATAACCTAACAGCTACAGAAGCACTCCTGAAAACAAGAACAGAACTGGAGATATGAAGGTAAATGCCACAAAATATATCTTATACCTCAACAGAGGCAAGTTATCAATCTCTTTAATAAATCCATTAACACAAGGCCTCTTCAGCCATCACTTTATCAAACATTTAATTCAGGAAATTCCCCCAGATTCAATTACTTGGTCGAACTACAATGTAACGTGATATGCTTCACTTTATCCTTGATTCTCGTAGGCTCCATGTTCCACCTTCATGGTCCATCATTTTCCTTGTCAATTGGTGTCTTGATCAGCTCATCCTAGTATTGCATTGTTTCCAACCCCCCAATGATGCGGGCCAGTTATCGACTTCTTGTTCCATGTGATACCAGACCATTTCCCGACATCCCCACTGCTAAAGAACTACAAAGTTTGGCTCACCCACTAAGCCAAAGCCTTTAAAATGAGATCCTCCATCACAGCTGTGATTGTCAATGATCCAGGAAGCTAGAAGTGCAATCATCTGGCTATGGAAATTTCAGAAGGAAAAAAAAAGAGAGAGAAACAGAAGCAGCGATATAACAAAGACTAAAACTCCGCATGCTATGTAAAATGAAAACCACCTTCCCCGAGTCACCAATACCACTGAAACAATACACCCACACTTTCAAAGAAGTTGCACCACCATGCAATGCTTATCCATTGGAATTTCCAGCAGCTTGCTTTCCAAACCATCAATATCATAGTAAACCATAATAGTCTTGAGGTATTCTCATTACTCTCCATGCACAAGAAATAATGGAAAAATAATCAAACTGTATGAAGTGTTTTCATGCATTGTTCCAACAACAATGCAATTAACAATTCAAATTTATGACTACCTACTTAATTCACTAAATTATAAGAGAAATTACCCAGGTCTTTGCCTGAGAGTTCATTGTCTATCCTGTAGAAACCGCTTCCTCTAAAAGACCAACCTCGTAGGAAATGGAGGAAACAATATATATATCATATAGGAGCTCTAACACGGCGGACTATCCAAAGGGGGACACGGGTGGATAAATAATTTTGTAACACATGTCCGCTCCCAGGGGGACTCGATACCGTGACCCCTGCCTGCTTTGATACCATGTAGAAACCGCTTCCTCTAAAAGGTCAACCTTGTAGGAAAGGGAGGAAACAATATGTATATCATACAAGAGCTCTAACACGGCGGACTATCCAAAGGGGGACGTGGGTGGATAAATAATTTTGTAACATATCCTTTAGCCATGCAGTCCTAAACCTTAACCCCAAAGTGATGCAAAGATTCTTCCAGCAAAGAACATACTGTGTCAACATGTGCTTGGTACCTAGGTGCTTTGGTCCAGTAGTGTTGGTTTCGTTAGCCTTTTATTTTCCCTAATTGTTGGTAAGCCCTAACATAAATTAATGTTTGCAAATAATCCATTTTACCCTTTAAAAAGCCAAGATAATCCCCAAATATGATAAGGCAAAGGTTAACATATAAGGTCTAATCACTATAATTAGATAATTGAAACAGTATATATATTCTACATTTGTTGTCAGATCTAAGAATCCCCAGTTTTCACCAGTCACACTGATGCAGATTCATCATCGAAATGGGCTTATTTCTTTAGAAATAAGTCTAGGGTTGGGTTATATGTATGTTGGGCCTTTGATCCCATGGGTTTCCTATGTAATAGGCCACTTTTATGGGCCTAAAATATGGGTAATTAGGTTGCATACGGGATTAGCTGTTTTAATTCCTTAGTTTTGATTTTTATGTAATTAGTGATCATGTGACTTGTTTAAGTGGTCATGTGACAACTTAAGTGGTCATGTGATGTAAGTTGGGCTGGATTAGGATTCTATAAGTCCAGCCAGGTTTTGAGTCTATTTCTTTTAGTAGTTTAATTTCCTAATCAGTTTAAGTTACCTAATAGGTTAAGGATTGGGTTAGGCCTTTCCTTTTTAGAGTAGAAGTCTATTTTGAGTCTTTTATATAAGGTTGTAAGGGGGCAAAGCCTTGAATACGAATTTGATTAATGAAAAAAGCTTTTGCTTGTTGGCTGCCATTGTTGCTGCTCCTATGCTCCTTGTGAGTGTGCATCCTTGTGGTTCTATCAAGGTGGAAAGGGATTGGTGGAATCTGATTGACTCCTTGAGCCGTGACGGTCGGGAGGATCCTAATTCGAAGGTGGTTCTATCCTTCACTTCTGTCCAAGCAGCTGCTAGTGGATTTCTGCTGCAACTTATTCATTAATTTCTTCTTCTAATCCTCTACTCCCTTTCCCAATTGATCCCCCTTTATTTTTGCTTGAATTCCATTAAACTCTAGATCTTGCTGCTCAGCCATATTTGTCCATCAAAACCCTAATCCCCTCATCCTTCATTAATTTCCCCAAAACCTATAGTCGACCCAACTTGCTGGCCAGTTTTACAGAATTTTCAAAACACTTAAAACTCTATAATACCTATATTATTAGAGTCCTATAAACCTGCCTAGCCATACCCCCTAAGCCCCCCTTCCATTATCCTAACCTAAGCCCTAGATTTGACCTAAGACTGCAATTCTGCCCTACTGAAACTGCAGAACCAACAGCCCCTTAGTTCCTTGTTATTGGTCCTGGTTTAATTGGTTTCTAGTAGGGCTTTAGCCTATCTAGAACTACATTATTTGGTATCAAAGCCATGGATCAACATGGTAATCAAGTAATAAATCCATTAGCAGATCCTATGGCTGCTATGTTGGAATTGTTCCATAAATTTGCTGCTGAACAAAAGGCTGCGAATGAAGCCATCCTGGATAGGTTGCAACGATTGGGAGAACAAAGAGTAACCCCTACCAAAGATCACAGGTATAGACTCAAAGGTTACAGAGAAGACACAGACAGGTATGGAGAATAAATATTTTCATTGCCAAAGGAAGTTGAAAATAAATCTGAAGTGACAGTGAATTGTGATGAAAAGAAAGAGACCACTCCTATAGCTTCAAAGATGGAAAATCAACATGTAGAAGATCCTACTGAAGTGGTCTATATCGAAAAAACCAATGTAGATAAGGCTGATACAGTAGCAGATGAAGAGGTGGAGCTGGTGTCTAAGAAGGTTATTAACACTGAAGACTCTATAGATAGGGCATTCACGGGTGATTCAGAGATCGAACACATAGAGTTTGTTATGCCACCATGGTTCTTCGAAGAGAAAGCTCCACGCCTTGAAGACTTCATCCCTAATGTTCCTGCATCACCAGAATTTTGTTTGGGAATGGTTGAAGCTGCTACTCATATGTTGTTTCCCTCTCATCACTGCAAAATTCGAGGACGAATTTTTTCAAGTTGGGGAGAGTTGATGCAAATTCATCATCGACATGGGCTTATTTCTTTAGAAATAAGTTTAGGGTTGGGTTATATGTATGTTGGGCCTTTGATCCCATGGGTTTCCTATATAATAGGCCACTTTTATGGGCCTAAAATATGGGTAATTAGGTTGCATACGGGATTAGCTGTTTTAATTCCTTAGTTTTGATTTTTATGTAATTAGTGATCATGTGATCACTTAAGTGATCATGTGACTTGTTTAAGTGGTCATGTGATGTAAATTGGGCTGGATTAGGATTCTATAAGTCTAGCTAGGTTTTGAGTCTATTTCTTTTAGTATTTTAGTTTCTAGTCAGTTTAAGTTACCTAATAGGTTAAGGATTGGGTTAGGCCTTTCCTTTTTAAAGTGGAAGTCTATTTGAGTCTTTTATATAAGGTTGTAAGGGGGCAAAGCCTTGAATACGAATTTGATTAATGAAAAAAGCTTTTGCTTGTTGGCTGCCATTGTTGCTGCTCCTATGCTCCTTGTGAGTGTGCATCCTTGTGGTTCTATCAAGGTGGAAAGGGATTGGTGGAATCCGATTGACTCCTTGCGCCGTGACAGCCGGGAGGATCCTAATTCAAAGGTGGTTCTATCATTCACTTCTGTCCAAACTGCTGCTAGTGGATTTCTGCTGCAACTTGTTCATTAATTTCTTCTTCTAATCCTCTACTCCCTTCCCCATTTGATCCCCCTTTATTTTTGCTTGAATTCCATTAAACCCTAATTCCATTAAACTCTAGATCTTGCTACTCAGCCATATTTGTCCATCAAAACCCTAATCCCCTCATCCTTCATTAATTTCCCCAAAACCCATAGTCGACCCTGACTTGCTGCTCAGTTTTACAGAATTTTCAAAACACTTAAAACTCTATAATACCTATATTATTAGAGTCCTGTAAACCTGCCTAGCCATACCCCCTAAGCCCCCCTTCCATTATCCTAACCTAAGCCCTAGATTTGACCTAAAACTGCAATTCTGTCCTACTGAAACTGCAGAACCAACAGCCCCTTAGTTCCTTGTTATTGGTCCTGGTTTAAGTAGGGCTTTAGCCTATCTAGAACTACATTACATACACTTGAAACTTGTGCTGATTTCACCGAGAAAGAGATCTTTGCAACATAGAACATAAACACCTGTTCCAGGCATGTAGTGATTTTTGAAGCTTTGGGGGTAAAGAAGGGCAGCAATCCAACAATATAATACATTAAAAAAATTAACAATTTTGTACAGCAGAGGGCAATGCAAAAATCTCTGCATCTTCAGCAGCATCTAAATAAACCATCTTCGCTTAGTCACAGAAGTCACAGAAAACTTACATTCAAAATCCATAGACAATCACCTGATCCTTAGAGGCTTATCTGTCTCTCAAGTCTCAATGTCTTGACTGTGAACCTGTTGATCCTCAAGACCATTCCTGAGAACATGCAGCAGTAAAGGCCACTAAACTGTTTTAGACAATTGAGCGATCCCCCCGTCATCTGTTGTCCAAAATGGTATTACATCTGGTTGTTTTAGACAATTGAGCGATCTTCAAGTTAAAAGCCATATTAGGAATTATTCACCCCCCCCCCCCCCCCCAAAAAAAAATAAATAAATAAAATAAAAAAATACTAGGCATAGTGTATGGCTCCAAAACGTGAGGGCCTATTACAAAGCTGGTGGAGGGCCGGTTAGGAGAAGAGGGAAGCCTGGAAAAAACCAGAGTTGCAGGGGAGAGAAGAACGCATAAGAAGAAAGGTGGGGAGGGGGGGAAGAAGAGTGCACAAACACCACATGCCACGCAGGCACAACCAAACTCGATTCCAATTCATCTTTTCAATCTACTTCAATCGTTGGTTACACATGTATTTATTAATAACCCCAAAAAATAACGACTCCTAATTACTTCCTAAAACTTAGACTAACTAAAATAGAAACTCAATAAAACTCAAATTAAAATTTTCCCTACATGTCTAATAGCTAACCAAAATAAAAGATTGCATGTCTTTCCTAAATATCCTACTAAACCAAAATAAGGTTGGGACCTAGTTCATCTTGGTTTGGGTTCTCAAACGGGTTCGGGTCTATCCATGGGAGTGCACCTGCATCAATTCCCCCGGTGCTGAGAAAAACTTGACCTCGAGTTTTGTAGAACGGGAGAATCAAAGCCACTCGATCAGCATCCATCCTTGATTGTATGAAATAAAAAATTAACCCATAATCAAACGATATGAAATCCGTGACGTGAAGTTTGTTGTTGAAGTCGTGACTTGGAAATATAAAATCGATCGGTTCACTCAAGAGAGCAACCGGCTTATTCTCTTCAACGACCATCGGAGCCATCTCATTATCAACCGTCACGATCTGCTGATGGTCATTAGAAAATGACATCTCTTCAATGGGAATCTGATCGTGGGGTTTCACAACTGAAATCGGACCTTCGATCAATTCTTCAACTTCAATCCTAATTGGACCGTGTACTTCAGTTTGTTCGTCGCTTTTATTGTCCACATTTTCTTCCACATCTGATTCGCATTCTAAAGATTGTGTCATGCTTGACACCGTATTATAGAAGCGGTTATTACCATTGGCAAGCTCCTAAAAACCTGTCGTCAAATTAGAAAGTTCTGTCTGCAATTTACGGAATCCATCACTAAACGAAAGGAGCAAATAATATCGATCAACCTCCATGACGTACTGAGTTTATGATAACAATGGCATATTTGTAATATATTGGGCTGCAAAGTAAAGAGAGAGAAAACAGTCTAAGCGTACCGTATTGGTGGGGAGGGGTAAACCTGGAAACAAGTTAAAATTAGGACAAAAGAGAATAAAGAGGAAATAAGATGGCAATTATGGAAAACAAGAAAAAGTTAAGACTTAAAGTAGGACGTAAGAGGGGTGGGGGTAATATTGGAAAATGAGGTTTAAAAGGGAATACTTATCGTTTTGGGGGAGTTTGAGTTTTCGTCAAACTCTACAAAGGTGAGAGTTGCGATGGCAGCGTCTGATGTCAAACAAGGAAAGCAACGAGGGGAGCTGTGATGCAAGGAAAGAGGGAAAGTCGATCCGATAGAACTTTTACAGAGGTTTTAACATGAGGAAGGAAGCTTCCACGATAGGAAGTCGATTCACGGTGGAAGGCGGAAAACCAAGTACGATTTCTTGTATCTTTCTCCTTTGAATCTTCTGGTCTCTCGACTTTTTTTTTTTTTTTTTTTTTTTTAACGACTGGCGGAACACTGGGGCGAAGGGGGAAGTTGATTTTAGTTGCGGGGAAAAGAAAGGAGACGATGGGGTGTGTGTTTGGGGTTTCGGCGGTAGCAGTGGGTTGGGAAGGTTTTCGTTTTTTTTTTTTTTTTTTTGTTGGGGGGGGGGTGGTCACAGCGGGGGAGATGAAGGGAAAGGGATTACTATGCGAGTCTGGAGGGGTTGGGGAGATGGAGGGCTGCAGGGAGTTTTTTTTATTTGACTTATCCGTTTTTTCAACAGAGTCTATTCTTTTTTTTGTTCCAATTGACTGAATCGCACGAGGAGGTATGTCAATGGGAGAGGAAAAAAGAAGCTGGGGCATTGGGAGGGAGTATTGCTGTGGGAAGGGGGTGGAGTTACTGTCGTGAAAAAAAAATGAAGGTAGAACAGGGAGAGATAATGAAGAAGATGGATACCTTTCGGCTCTAATACCAAGTTGGTGGAGGGCCAGTTAGGAGAAGAGGGAAGACCGGAAGAAATCAGAGTTGCAGGGGAGAGAAGAACGCAGAAGACGAAGGGAGGGTGGGAAGAAAAGTGCACAAACACCACATGCCACGCAGGCACAATCAAACTCGATTTCAATTCATCTTTTCAATCTACTTCAATTGTTGGTTACACATGTATTTATAAAACCCCAAAAAATAAAGACTCCTCATTACTTCCTAAAACTTAGACTAACTAAAATAGAAACTCAATAAAACTCAAATTGGAAATTTCCCTACATTTCTAATAGCTATCCAAAATAAAAGATTGCATATCTTTCCCAGATAAAATAAATCCTAAATATCCTACTGAACCAGAACAAGGTTGGGACCAGGTTCATCTTGGTTTAGGTTCTCAAATGGGTTCGGATAGACCCATGGGAGTGCACCTGCATCAAAAACCTTGTAAGTTCTTACTCTTTAAACTGAAAATTTTGGGAAGTAAGGTGAACTTTGCTGCTGCATGTCACTGTATGAGGGCGGATGATTGTTTTTCCACAAGTTTTTTGAAGATTAAGAGTTCTAACATTGGTCTGGTAAGAAGGATATTTCTAGACATCTTCATGATTATTGCTGTTCACTTACTTTCTACCAATACCACATTTCAATTCTCATTTTTATCCATGACTTTTAAATCCCTAAACACTTAAACAACCATTTAAGTTCTATTTCCTTGACCCACAGTAAGGAGCAAACATAGCCAAACACATTCCTGTTTAAAACCTAAATTGTCCAAGAAAAAAATCATTTGTACCCTTCCCAACGGTCTTTTCTGGCCAAATTGAACCTAAATGCTACTTCTCTTTGATTAAGCACACACTACCCCATGTTTTCCCCAACATTTACCATAAAATCACAAACTAAGAAAATACAGAATACTTAACAGAGCACAACAGCTATTAACCTTAACACTATAATTATCTTAAACATATAATTCATATTCAACCTAGGGTGTTTTCTGGGTGATAACATCAGACTGTGTGAACAGAGACTGCTAACAAGTCAAGCTACCAATACCTGACTGAAAGTCTGGAACCAACAAATTGTGGCCTCCACATGGTAAATGTATGGAACAATAACCCTTATAATGTGTCTATGTGCGCATGCATATCTGCATAAGGTAATGGTGCTAAAAATTAATCGTGGTCAAATTATGAAGACAATGTAGAACAAACAACAGTCTACAATGGCAACCGAAAACCTTGCATCAATTAACCCAATACACAAACACAACAGCCAAAAAAGAAAGCAAGCACGAAGGCATCCATGTAATGATTCAGTCAATCCACAGAGAAATAAGGCCATAAAAATCTACAACCCTGTCACTGTAATCTCAGGAAGCCAAACGACCATTACTAAGAAAAGCCAAAAGACTTTCCAACTACATACTGAAAACACACTGAAATTCAGTGTAAATCACAACATTCGGTTCAATCATTTCCACATTTTCAAGCACATAGCAGCTATTTCATCAGGAAAACAGATGAGTTACATTACAAACCCTAAAACGACTGATTGGAAAATATTTTCCAGTTACAGTAGATCAGTTGATGTCGGAATCATCAAAATCATCATCGAAGGCGTTGAAGAAATCAGAATCGGCAAGCTTGTTGTCAATATTGATGACTCCATCCGCCAACATCTCGAGCGGGTCGGCATCGTCGACGTCCATAGCCACCGTCGAGCCGTGGTCGTCGAAATCTCCGAAGTATGTCGGCGAGGGCTTCATCTCTCTCTCTCTCTCTCTTTCCTTCTCAATTCTTACGCTGCCACGCAAATCCTCCTCTATACTGTTTTCCCCCAAGGCCCCAATGAAGAGGGGATCCAGAAAGACACCAGTATAGTGAAGCACCATACTTCACTCGGTAAAGTGATGGGAAAAGAAAAATCAATTTAAAATATTTGATAAGTTCCATCCAGACCCCGGTTCGACCAGCGGCTGTAAATGCAAAAGAGACCGGACCGACCCATCCTTTACTCTGTTCACCTTTCCTCGTAGTGTAAGAGTGAAACGATCCATAAAGATAACAGAGAAGATAGAATGTAGTGTGACTGCGTGTGTGGCATGGAAGCTCGTCCCGTCACTTTCCCTTTCTCCTTCTCCCTCACTATTTCGCTTCAGCCTTTGAGGAACCCTAATTTCTCTCCCATACAAAACCCATCAACTCAGTTCCGCTGCTGCTTTTCCAGGTCCCGTAGTCGTAGTGATGGCGCTGGTGACTTCTGGGACTCAAACGCTGAGGATCTCCGAAGCGGAAGGTTCAAATTCAAATACGATGAAGAATCAATTGGAGAAGATGAAGAAGATGGAGAGTATGACGAAGACTTGGGTTTCAGAAAGAGAAGGAAGCAACAGCGGAGCTGGTGGCAGGATAATTCATGGTCGGAGATGGACCAACAGCCCGGGGTTTTGGAGGAAGCCATTGATAGTATTTGGATTTTCAAGGTACTCCATCTGAAAAGAAGTAATTGTTTTTTTTTAATTTACTTATATTGAGTGGTCCTAGTTCATTTGCTTATCTTTCCATTTTTGGTCGGTATTTTACAAGCTGGTCCTATTATAAAAGATTTCCTTTGGCATTCTGATATTGTTATCGCAGGAATTGATAATTAGATTAATTTTAATGCTTAATTTTCTTAGCTAATCTGGTAACTATGTTTTGAATGGGCTATCCCAGAAGAGCAAAACAAAGTAGAATAATTACTGGAATGATGCCAGAAAAGTGCATTCTTCCTTGAAAACTAGCTGTAAACTGGTGCGAATCATGCCCATGCAATAGTGGGTTATGGGTGTCATTGGATTCTGAGTAGTCCAGCTTAGAGCTTGTCTGCACCAGAGTTTGCTATTTTTGAGTAATTTTGCACTGCCTTTATGGGTCTATCGTATACTATACCCTTTTGTGTGTGTGTGTGTGTGTATGGAGGGAGGGGAGGAGAAGGGCTAAGTAAGCAAATAATAGATTAATTAAAGAAAAAACAAATACAAGATTGATCTGAATCTCCACCATCGGCCATCACTAGAGGGGTCAAATCAACTAAAAAGGAATTTAACTTTAAGAGATCTGATGATCAGCTATCAAACCAATATCTAGATTGCTCTTGAGCATCCAAAGATATGTCAGTTGCTGCAAATTCCGGACGGTCATCCCAAAAATAAGAATGGCTTAATCGCACAGCATTTTTTGCAAGAGAGTCTGCGACTGAATTTACTTCTCTATAACAATGGGTTATCTTCCAAGTAATTGAGGATAGGAAAGATTTAAAATAGGGCCATTTCTGAATGTAAACCCAAGGAAAAGATCAGTTGTGAAGACATAGGACAACCGATAGAGAGTCACATTCAATTCACAGCTCTTGGACTCCCTTCTCCTTAGCCAATTGTAACCCATAGAAGAGTGCTGCAGCAAAAGTTTTGCAAATACTAATGTACCTTGCAAAGTACCAAACAGGATTACCAACTCGATCACTAAAAATGCCACCAAATCCAGCGTAACCGGGATTTCTCAGAGCACAGTCATCAATATTTAACTTTATCCATCCCATCTCCAGTTTATACCACCTACCTTCCAAAATTCTGGAAGCTGTAGGAGGAGGGAAAGTAACACCCAAACGTTTGGATAGAAGAAAGTCTTCAACTGATTTAATGAAACATGGCATACTTGGGGAAGCATCTATAAGAGCCTTCTTAACATCCTCCAAAACTGACATAGAAAAAAATCATAATGACTGGGCTTTTTCCTAAAAAGAGACTATGTTAGGGACAAAGAAGTCTAATGACTAGTCTTGCTGACCATATTTCTCTACTTTGTTGATTATTCTGTAAAATTCAAACAGAGGCTACTATAAGTTGACATATTTTCTCTATCCTTTTCATGAAGGCTTTCTTACCTTGAACTCTTAGATAATTTTTATGAATGTTTTGGTTGGACAAATACACTGCATAATATGTGGGATCAGTTGTCACAATTTGACGACCAGATTAATTACGTTGTGAAATGTTAATAATCCAGATATGGTCTGAGCATTTATGCTTTGAATTCAAAATTCCATTTGTTTTATTCATATCTACAGTTTCTGAAATCACGTATGCAAGTTTGTTTTTTTTTTGGGAGGGGGGTAGGGTGAGGGATGCATACGGAGTTGATTGACATCAATGATCAAACATTGCCAATCATTATGGCCAGTGGGATTGCCACCATTCTAACATGGAGAATACAATTTGAGATCACATCTCCATATCAATAGTTGTAGGGAAGTTCGTCCAACCAACACTAGACAGTGGGTGAGTAGGAGCCACAATGCTAATTACCTACCGCAGTCAATGCACTTGCCAATTCTTTTTTATTCAATTATATTGTGCAATATTCATTGTGTTCGCTTGAAAGATCAATGCATAGTTCAGTAGTAATGATCTGTGAAGTCCGATGTATGATGCCCACTATTTGCATCATGCTAAGGTATTTTCTTATCAATAATTATGGTCCATGCTTACCTTTGATAACCACTTTTTCCAAAATATGATCCGAGTTGGGTTTCCTTTAATTAATGCCTGGCAATGTAATTATTAGATGTCCTGACTTAATATTAAAAAAAAAAAAAAGGAAAAGAAATGATGTCCTGATTTTGTATTGTTGGATCAGTGCAGGTATTCAAATCCTTTGGGTGGTTGCTTCCAGCCATCATCGTATCGTTGCTGCTCGACACAGGTCCTAAAGCTTTCCTTATGGCAATGGCACTTCCACTTGGACAGTTGTTACTTTCTCTAGC
>NW_025318025.1:0-17501 GCF_018873765.1 Telopea speciosissima
AACATGTTCATTTTCGGTCATGACCAGACCAGGTGGATCGTTTGGAGTTATTTGGGCGCATTTCTGTACATTTTTTGGTTTGGGTTTTTCTAAAAAGAGTCCATATCACTTATTAGACGTGTGGATGCGAAAATGAGGGTTTTGACCTTCGTATCGATAACTATTTCGACATATATTCATTTTCGATTTAAACCAGACCGGGTGGGTCGTTTGGGGTTATTTGGGGGCATTTCTGTACTTTTTTGGGTTTGGTATTAAAAAAATTGTCCTTTTCTCTTATTAGACATGTGGATACGATGTTGAGGGTCGTGACCTTCGAATCGATACCTATTTCAACTTATGTTCATTTTCGGTTTAAACCAGACCAGGTGGGTTGTCTGGGGTTATTTGGGTGCATTTCTGTACTTTTTTGGGTTTGGGATTTTTGAAAAAGTGTCCTTATCTCTTATTAGACGTGTGGATGTGACGTTGAGGGTCGTGACCTTCGAATCGATACCTATTTCGACATATGTTCATTTTCAGTGTAAACCAGACCAGGTGGGTCGTTTAGGGTTATTTGGGGGCATTTCTGTACTTTTTTGGGTTTGGGATTCTCTAAAAAGTGTCGTTGTCTCTTATTAGACGTGTGGATACGATGTTGAGGGTCGTGGCCTTCGAATCAATACGTATTTTGACATATGTTCATTTTCGGTCCAAACCAGACCGGGTGGGTTGTTTGGAGTTATTTGGGGGCATTTTGGCACTTTTATGGGTTTGGAATTTTCTAAAAAGTGTCTTTATCTCTTATTAAACTTGTGGATGTGATGTTAAGGGTTGTGACCTTCGGATCGATCCCTATTTCGGCATATGTTCATTGTTGATTTAAACCAGACTGGGTGGGTCGTTTGGAGTTTTTTGGGGGGAGTTCTATACTTTTACGGGTTTGGGATTCTCTTAAAAGTGTCCTTATCTCTTATTGGATGTGTGGATGCGATGTTGAGGGTCGTAACCTTCGAATCGATACGTATTTCGACACAAGTTCATTTTTGGTCTGAACCAGACCAGGTGGGTCGTCTGGAGTTATTTAGGCGCATTTCTGTACTTTTTTTGGTTTGGGTTTTATTAAAAAGTGTCATTATCACTTATTAGATGTGTGGAAGCGATGTGGAGGGTTTTGACCTTCGAATCGATAACTATTTCGACATATGTTAATTTTCGATTTAAACCAGACCGGGCGGGTCGTTTGGGGTTATTTGGGGGCATTTCTATATTTTTTTGGGTTTGGTATTTTCTTAAAAGTGTCCTTATCTCTTATTAGACGTGTGGATGCGATGTTGAGGGTCGTGACCTTCGAATCGATACGTATTTTGGAACATGTTCATTTTCGGTCATAACCAGACCAGGTGGATCGTTTGGAGTTATTTGGGCGCATTTCTCTAAATTTTTTGGTTTGGGTTTTTCTAAAAAGTGTCCTTATCTCTTATTAGACGTGTGGATGCAAAAATGGGGGTTTTAACCTTCGAATTGATAACTATTTCGACATATGTTCATTTTCGATTTAAACCAGACCGAGTGGGTCGTTTGGGGTTATTTGGGGGCATTTCTGTACTTTTTTGTGTTTGGTATTTTAAAAAAATTGTCATTTTCTCTTATTAGATGTGTGGATACGATGTTGAGGGTCGTGACCTTCGAATCGATACCTATTTCAACTTATGTTCATTTTCGATTTAAATCAGATCGGGTGGGTTGTCTGGGGTTATTTGGGTGCATTTCTGTACTTTTTTGGGTTTGGGATTTTCGAAAAAGTGTCCTTATCTCTTATTAGACTTGTGGATGTGGTGTTGAGGGTCGTGACCTTCGAATCGATACCTGTTTTGACATATGTTCATTTTTGGTTTAAACCAGAGCAGGTGGGTCGTTTAGGGTTATTTGGGGGCATTTCTGTACTTTTTTGGGTTTGGGATTCTCTAAAAAGTGTCCTTGTCTCTTATTAGACGTGTGGATGCGATGTTGAGGGTTGTGGCCTTCGAATCAATGCACATTTTGACATATGTTCATTTCCGGTCGAAACCAGACCGCGTGGGTCGTTTGGAGGTATTTGGGGGAATTTCGGCACTTTTTTGCATTTGGAATTTTCTAAAAAGTGTCTTTATCTCTTATTAGACTTGTGGATGTGATGTTAAGGGTTGTGACCTTCGAATCGATCCCTATTTCGGCATATGTTCATTGTTGATTTAAACCAGACTGGGTGGGTCGTTTGGAGTTTTTTGCGGGGAGTTCTGTACTTTTACGGGTTTGGGATTCTCTTAGAAGTGTCCTTATCTCTTATTATATGTGTGGATGCGATGTTGACGGTCATGACCTTCGAATCGATACGTATTTTGACACATGTTCATTTTTGGTCTGAACCAGACCAGGTGGGTTGTTTGGAGTTATTTGGGCGCATTTGTACTTTTTTTGGTTTGGGTTTTTCTAAAAAGTGTTCTTATTACTTATTAGACGTGTGGAAGCGATGTTGAGGGTTTTGACCTTCGAATTGATAACTATTTCGACATATGTTCATTTTCGATTTAAACCAGACCGGGTGGGTCGTTTGGGGTTATTTGGGGGCATTTCTGTACTTTTTTGGGTTTGGTATTTTAAAAAAATTGTCCTTTTCTCCTATTAGACGTGTGGAGACCTTCGAATCGATACCTATTTCAACTTATGTTCATTTTCGGTTTAAACCAGGCCGGGTGGGTTGTCTGGGGTTATTTTTGTGCATTTTTGTACTTTTTTGGGTTTGGGATTTTTGAAAAAGTGTCCTTATCTCTTATTAGACGTGTGGATGTGATGTTGAGGGTCGTGACCTTCGAATCGATACCTATTTCGACATATGTTCATTTTCGATTTAAACCAGACCAGGTGGGTCGTTTAGGGTTATTTGGGGGCATTTCTATACATTTTTGGGTTTGGGATTCTCTAAAAAGTGTCCATGTCTTATTAGACGTGTGGATGCGATGTTGGGGGTCATGGCCTTTGAATCAATACGTATTTTGACATATGTTCATTTTCGGTCCAAACCAGACCGGGTGGGTCGTTTGGAGTTATTTGGGGGCATTTAGGCCCTTTTTTGGGTTTGGAATTTTCTAAAAGGTGTCTTTATCTCTTAGTAGACTTGTGGATGTGATGTTAAGGGTTGTGACCTTCGAATCGATCCCTATTTCGGCATATGTTCAATATTGATTTAAACCAGACTGGGTGGGTCGTTCGGAGTTTTTTGGGGGAAGTTCTATACTTTTATGGGTTTGGGATTCTCTTAAAAGTGTCCTTATCTCTTATTGGACGTGTGGATGCGATGTTGAGGGTCGTAACCTTCGAATCGATACGTATTTCGACACAACTTCATTTTTGGTCTGAACCAGACCAGGTGGGTCGTTTGGAGTTATTTAGGTGCATTTTTGTACTTTTTTTGGTTTGGGTTTTATTAAAAAGTGTCCTTATCACTTATTAGACGTGTGGAAGCGATGTTGAGGGTTTTGACCTTCGAATCGATAACTATTTTGACATATGTTCATTTTTTATTTAAACCAGACCGGGCGGGTCGTTTGGGGTTATTTGGGGGCATTTCTATATTTTTTTGGGTTTGGTATTTTCTTAAAAGTGTCCTTATCTCTTATTAGACGTGTGGATGCGATGTTGAGGGTCGTGACCTTCGAATCGATACGTATTTCGGAACATGTTCATTTTCGGTCATAACCAGACCAGATGGATCGTTTGGAGTTATTTTGGCGTATTTCTCTAAATTTTTTGGTTTGGGTTTTTTTAAAAAGTGTCCTTATCTCTTATTAGATGTGTGGATGCAAAAATGAGGGTTTTGACCTTCGAATCGATAACTATTTCGACATATGTTCATTTTCGATTTAAACCAGACTGGGTGGGTCGTTTGGGGTTATTTGGGGGCATTTTTGTACTTTTTTGTGTTTGGTATTTTAAAAAAATTGTCATTTTCTCTTATTAGACGTGTGGATACAATGTTGAGGGTCGTGACCTTCGAATCGATACCTATTTCAACTTATGTTCATTTTCGATTTAAATCAGATCGGGTGGGTTGTCTGGGGTTATTTGGGTGCATTTCTGTACTTTTTTGGGTTTGGGATTTTCGAAAAAGTGTCCTTATCTCTTATTAGACGTGTGGATGTGATGTTGAGGGTCGTGACCTTCGAATCGATACCTATTTCGACATATGTTCATTGTCGGTTTAAACCAGACCAGGTGGGTCGTTTAGGGTTATTTGGGGGTATTTCTGTACTTTTTTGGGTTTGGGATTCTCTAAAAAGTGTCCTTGTCTCTTATTAGACGTGTGGATGCGATGTTGAGGGTCGTGGCCTTTGAATCAATATTTATTTTGACATATGTTTTATTTTCGGTCCAAACCAGACTGGGTGGGTCGTTTGGAGTTATTTGGGGGCATTTCTGCACTTTTTTGGGTTTGGAATTTTCTAAAAAGTGTCTTTATCTCTTATTAGACTTGTGGATGTGATGTTAAGGGTTTTGACCTTCGAATCGATCCCTATTTCGGCATATGTTCATTGTTGATTTAAACCAGACTGGGTGGGTCGTTTGGAGTTTTTTGGGGGGAGTTCTGTACTTTTACAGGTTTGGGATTCTCTTAAAATGAGGGTCTTGACCTTCGAATCGAAAAGTATTTCGACACAAGTTCATTTTTGGTCTGAACTAGAGCAGGTGGGTCGTTTGGAGTTATTTAGGCGCATTTCTGTACTTTTTTTGGTTTGGGTTTTTCTAAAAAGTGTCCTTATCACCTTTTTTTTTTTTTTGTAAGTAAGATTTGTATTACTAAGAAAAGAAAAATGTACAAAGAAAGGCATCCTTTAAGAACCCAAAAACGGGGAAAAGGACCCTAAGCAAGATAGGACAGGCCCTATCAAACAGCAGGGAGAACGAAAACCCCTAAGGCTACATCCTGTAATAGGTTACTAGCTCCTTATCTTTCTTTATGAGAATGGTCAGCTCCGGAGGGAAAGACTCAGGCTCCCAATAGGTTCCAGAGGGGACAGTAGGGAGGGAAGCCATGAAATCTGCGGGCTGGTTCTGTTCTCTCCAAATATGAACTAATTCTTTAGACCTCAGCAGCCTAAACTTAGAGAGGATCTTACTTTTCAAAATAAGGATTTGCCAGGGCCCAGTGATCTGCCCATTCAAAATGTCGACGGCCAGTTTCGAATCCGACCTAACAGAAACATCATACAAGCCCTTCTCGATACAAAGGGAAATTCCTTTGTAAATAGCCTTAAACTCCATGGACAGCACCGAAAGATCTTCCCCTAGACCAGCATAGGCAGCTATGGGGTCCCCACATCCATCACGAATGAGGCCCCCAAAGCTAGCTTTGTCATCTGCAAGAGACCCATCACAATGGAGAGCAACCATATTCGGATTAGGGGTAAACCAAGAGCAGGCCTTTGGAATTTGAGCAGCCTAATGAACTTGAAGACCCCATTTGGCAGCAATATGAAGGTTGGCAGTAGTAGGGTCACCCACCAAAGAAATGGAAGATAATCTGCCAATAACATCCCCCTTTATAGCCCCTATGATCTGGTCCTTAGGTCTGATTTTGTTCCTGAAAATTCTGAAATTTCTCTCCGACCAGATATGCTTGATTGTGGCACAGAACGCAAGCTTGGTGACCAGCCCCAACTTCCCTGCTCTACCTGCGGCATATCTAACCGAGATGGCTGCATCAATGACATTGCTTGGCATGGTTCCATCATGAAAGCAAAGCTCATAAATAATTTTCCAAATGTCAGAGAAAGGGGACCCAAAGAAAAGATGATTTGCTTCGCTTCGCCAAAAAAACTCACAATGATGAGGAGCGAATATGTCTATGAATGAGGTTGTCCCTTGTAGGGAGGGCATCCGAAAGGCATCTCCAAGCTATAAAGCAATGGGAATTAATCCCCTTTCAAACCAAACAGCTTCACTCCAATGCATGACGGGAGTTCTTGTGCGGATAGCATTCCAAGCTGATTTGGAAGTGAAATTACCCGAAGAGTTGCCATTCCAAACTGTCAAATCCGGAACCTCATCGTGAAATTTTTCAATGGTTGGAAGAGCCCTCCAAATATCAATGAGGTCAAAAGATGTAGATGGGCCAGGTACCAATCTCCATCACGCACAATCTCCTTGACACCGCATGTCAGCAGAAGAGAGTAGGAGCCTGCGTCGTAGCATATCCTGCTACCAAATCTATTCAAGAGAACTCCAAACGGGTGCCAATTATCAAGCCAAAGCTTTGTAGCAGCCCCATCCCCAATGATAGTTTTGATAAGGGGAAGGGCTTTGTCCCTAGACTTCAAAACTTTACGCCAGACCCAGGAGCAGTTGTTGAGACCCTTGACTGTCCAAAGAGACTCTTTCTTTAGGTATCTTTGCTGAACCCACTTAACCCAAAGCCGATCCTGCTTGGAGGCAATCCACCAAATTTGCTTCATAATTCCAGCAATGTTCATTTCCTTGATCCGCTTGATTCCCAAACCTCCCTCTGATTTTGGTTTACAGACCGCATCCCAAGAAATAAAGTGGGTCTTCCTTTGAAGAGAGGGGCCTGACCAAAGGAAGTTAGAGAACATAGACTCCAGCTTGGTGATAACATTACCAGGAAGGCCGAAAATCCCTGCCCAGTAAATGTAACTTCCTTGAAGAACTGAAGCTAAGAGTTGAAGACGACCAGCATAAGAGAGGAATCTAGCCTTCCACCCTTCCAACTTTCGACGAACCAAGTCCAAGATGGGACTGCAATCTTTCATGGATAACCTGCCGGACACAAGAGGAACTCCAAGGTACCTAATAGGTAGTTTGGTTTCCGAAAAACCCGTTAAATCCAAAAGTTCCAGACTACTAGTTTGGGTCAGGCCTCCTAAAATAATAGAGGACTTAGATCTGTTAAGTTGAAGCCCGGAAAGGGCAGCAAACTAATCCAGACCCCCCAAACTAGCTAAAATAGAATCGCGGTTCCCCTTCACAAAAATCATAAGATCATCTGCAAAAATGAGGTGTGAAAGGTGAAATGATTTACAGCGGGGCAGCAGCTTAATCTGACCATCAATCTCAAGCCTTCGCATAATTCCAATGAAGGCCTCCATAGCAAGGGTGAATAGATAGGGGGACAGTGGATCCCCTTGTCTAATCCCTCTCCCTCCATTGAAGAAACCAGCCGGGCTGCCATTAATAAGGACAGAGAACATAGGAGTGGTTACACAGGCCTTCACCCACCCTATGAACTTATCTGAGAATCCCATTCTTCCCATCACATCAAACAAAAATTTCCTACTTAGAGAGTCGTAGGCCTTGTGAAAATCCACCTTCAAAACTGCAGTAGGGCTGGTAGCTTTTTGTTGGATACCTCGCTCAATATCATGGCAAACAAGTATATTGTCAACAATAGACCTGCCCTTGATGAAAGCTGACTGATTATGGCTGACCACACTCCCAATAACATGCTGGATCCTATTGGAGAGGATTTTAGTAATAATCTTGTATAGGAGATTGCATAAAGCAATTGGCCGAAACCCCGCAAAAGTGGAGACATCCCCTGACTTCGGAACCAAAGTAATAAAGGTTGCATTAATAGAATGGGGCATGAAGGAGTTCGCAAAGAACCATTGGACAGCATGTGTTAGCTCCTCACCAATGACCTCCCACGAGTGCTTGTAAAAGCCAGCCCCGAAACCATCAGGCCCTGGGGCTTTAGAGTCTTTCAAACTAAACACAACTCTTTTAACCTCGTCTCCATTTACCTCCTTTCCAAGCTCCATATTCTGAGATTCGGAAACCACCCCCAAAAGGGGAATCGAGGGGGGGCAAGAGCCCAAATCAGTGTAATCTGACCCAAACAGCTTCTTGTAGAAAAGAACAGCCTCTTCTTTGATATCCTTAGGGTTAGTGAGTGTATTTCCAGCCTGATCTATGACCTCCAAGATATGGTTTCTGTTTTGCCTACTTTGCATGGACTTGTGGAAAAACTGTTGCCATCTCCCAACTCAAGCCACCTAACCCTAGATTTCTCCTTAAGAAACCTTTCTTCCATTTGCAGCGCAGCCCACAACTTGCCTTTAGCTTCCTTCTCCAATACAACAAGGGAATCATCAAGGGGATTATACTGAATTCGGCCAAGATCATGTTCTGCATCCTTAACATTTTTGAAGACATCTCCGATACTCTCCTTATTCCAACATTTAAGCTCAGATTTCACATTCTTTAACTTTGCAGCAAATCTCAAGAAGGGGTTTAAGTTGACATTTATAGCCTTCAACCAGCCCCTTTTTATCACTTCATCATAGTCCTTGTGGTGAGTCCAAGCATCAAAAAACCTGAATGGCTTAGGCCCAGAGTTGAGATTGTCCAAAATATTGAGAGCAATCGGGCTATGGTCAGATATTCCCAGGCATAGGAAGTTCGCTTCCGAGAAACGCAACTTGTCCAGCCAAGCACTATTAACAAGGACTCGATCTAATTTGCAGCAGATTCTACGAGTACCACTTTGGTTATTATTCCAAGTGAAAAACTCCCCTCTCCATTTCAAGTCAGCCAGGCCCGAATTGAAAATGCAGGAATTAAATTCATCAACCACCCCCTGATGGATAGCATCCCCTCCCATCTTCTCATTTTGGTGTCTAACCGTATTGAAATCTCCCATAACAGCCCAAGGTTCACCAACTCCTGAAGCAATGCCAGTTATCTCCCTCCAAAGTTCCATTTGACCTTCAAGAGAATTTAGCACATATACAGCAGTACAAAGGAAGGACAAAGAAGTCTCAATAACAGAAATCCTCATGTGGATCAATTGAATAGTAGCCTTTAGAACGTCCACCTTAAGACAGCCCACATCCTAGCCAACCCATATACGGGTATGGTTATGCTTTCCTTTTGCAAAGTAGAATCAACATTCCCCTCCTTGATTTTTGTTTCTAGAAGAATTGCCATTTTATAATTGTTATCAGCTAGGGTCCTTTTCACACTCCTCTTCTTCTCTGGGGCATTCAAGCCTTGCACATTCCAACAAAGGCAGTTCATTGAGAACGTTGGAGGGAAGGGGGAGCTAGCTTCTTACCCCCAAAAGCCGAACCACTCTCATTTCGTTTTTGACTTGAACTTTGGCTAGGAACCACTTCAATACGTTGAGGTTTAAAAGAAGTCAACAGTCTCTTTTTCCCTATCTCCCTCAAAGCTCTCCCTTCCTTATCTGAGTTCAATGAAATTGCATGGTTAGGAATAGAGGGCATACCTTCTAAAAGTGGACCCCTTGGAATAGTGCTGCCCGAAATTTTCTTTCCCTTGGTGGATGTCTCTTTCAGATTAGATTGTTCTCCATTAGCTTTGTCACCATCCTCTAGGATTTGCAATAAGGATTCCCTAATAGGGCCCCCCCCAATCTGTAGTTTCCAAAGTAGGTGCTGCCGCATTATCTCTTGCCATAATCATATCCTCCTCTCCCTCCCCAACTGCCACATACCCTTCCTTATTATGGGCAAAGGTGGGATTATCAATCTCAACCAAATCACCTCCAGCCGTTAAATCAATCTCTTTCCTTACATGGCTGTGAAGAATAATTGATTGAGGCACCAATTCCCCCTCCTCCTCACCTTCTTTATATGGGGGATCTCCAATATCTTGCTCACACTCTAAATCCTTCCCTAAAAGGACGTTGCATGAGTCAACATCCAACATTAATTCAGTGGGGCCATAGGGAACTTCCTCCGTTAGATCCTCCAACAAAGCAAATGCATTGCGATGTACAATCTTCTTCCCCTTGTCAGCCAAATTCTTTGGGATTGAACTTGGTAACTTTTTTGAAATTCCAGCAGTCTTCTCCATAGAATGGGTAATGCTAGGATCCTCCACTAATTGAGCTTCCATATTTGTGGAGGTCACAATCCCACCAGATCTGCCATCTGTAATATTCTCAAAATTTGAAATTTGAACTTGCTACCCAGCCCCTCCACTGTGCATGGCCTGAGTGCCACCACCACTAGTTGCTCCAGCCAGCTGAGGCCCCTTGCCAGACTTCACCCTCCACTCTTTCCGGTTGGACGTCATTTGCTTGCTAGAATTAACGCCACACTGCCCACTTGAGTGCCCAAAAACCTTACAACTGTTACACCGAGGAGGGCTCCATTCATATACAATTCTTTGGTAAAAGACCAGGCCATCATCATCATGAACCTCCACTTGATCCGGAAATTCATGGTTTGCTTCCATCTCAACACAAAATCGGGCATATGATAGTCGCTCTTGAGTCTTTGTCATCTTGTCTGTGGATATCGGCTTGCCCAAGATGCTTGCAATTGAGCTCAAGGCCTCCACATTCCAAAAATGAAAAGGAAGGTTGGGGAGAGTGACCCAAACAGGGATGGAGTTCAATTCCACCTTTTCAAGCTTCATCCCTGGTTTCCAAGGCCGAAGGATTAGTGGTCTCCATTGCACAATCCAAGGCCCCCCTTCAAGAACTTTGGCCTTATCTTCCTCCAAATTGAAACGAAAAACAAAAAAACCACTATCAAGAAGATTAATATCCACATGACCAGATATGGACCATTGTTTCAGCAATACTTCCTTAACAAACAGAAAACTTGGCCAGCGACCAATGAAGTGCCCAAGAAGAGTGTTCTTCCATTTTAATAATTCTGCCCGTAACATAACTGAAGAACATTGAGCAACATGGTTGCCCCCAATAAAAGAAGGCTCAATAAAACTCAACTCCAGCCCATCATTGTTTAAAGAACTAGAAGAAGATTGAAAGAGAGCTGCCCAATACACTCCCTTCTTCACAGCCCCATCATGTTGAATCAGCCCCGAGCCAGCCACCGTAGCACCGCCCCCCGAGGAGGAGGCCCAACCTCCAACACCACCTCCCGCTGGACCTAAATCACCATAGCCTTCCACAGTACCTCTACCTTCCGCCTCCCCCGGAATGGGAAGTGGAGGAAGACCATCAGCCAAAGCTAATGGCCTACCGGCCATCACCCAAAAACAAGCACCAAGACCCTCACTCTCAAATCGCCAGAGTTTCTCTCTCCTCCTCACATCCACCTCGTTTGGGATCATGTCCATATCACTTATTAGACGTGTGGAAGCGATGTTGAGGGTTTTGACCTTCGAATCGATAACTATTTCGACATATGTTCATTTTCGATTTAAACCAGACCGGGCGGGTCATTTGGGGTTATTTAGGGGCATTTCTATATTTTTTTGGGTTTGGTATTTTCTTAAAAGTGTCCTTATCTCTTATTAGACGCGTGGATGCGAAAATGAGGGTTTTGACCTTCGAATCGATACCTATTTTGACATATGTTCATTTTCGGTTTAAACTAGACCAGGTGGGTGGTTTAGGGTTATTTGGGGGCATTTCTGTACTATTATGGGTTTGGAATTCTCTTAAAAGTGTCCTTATCTCTTATTAGATATGTGGATGTGATGTTAGTTGTGACCTTCGAATCGATTCATATTTCGGCATATGTTCATTGTTGGTTTAAACTAGACTGGGTGGGTCATTTGGGGTTTTTTGGGGACAGTTCTGTACTATTATGGGTTTTGGATTCTCTTAAAAGTGTCCTTATCTCTTATTAGATGTGTGGATGCGATGTTGAGGGTCGTGACCTTCGAATCGATATGTATTTTGACATATCTTCATTTTCGGTCCGAACCAGACCAGGTGGGTCATTTGGAGTTATTTGGGCACATTTCTGTACTTTTTTTGGTTTTGGTTTTCCTCAAAAGTGTCCTTATCTCTTATTAGACATGTGGATGCGATGTTGAGGGTTTTGACCTTCGATTCGATAACTATTTCGACATATGTTCATTTTCGATTTAAACCAGATCGGGTGGGTCGTTTGGGGTTATTTGGGGGCATTTCTGTACTTTTTTGGGTTTGGTATTTTCAAAAAATTGTCCTTTTCTCTTATTAGACGCGTGGATACGATGTTGAGGGTTGTGACCTTCGAATCGATACCTATTTCAACATATTTTAATTTTCGGTTTAAACCAGACCGGGTGGGTTGTCTGGGGTTATTGGGGTGCATTTCTGTACTTTTTTGGGTTTGGGATTTTTGAAAAAGTGTCCTTGTCTCTTATTAGACGTGTGGATGTGATGTTGAGGGTCGTGACCTTCGAATCGATACCTGTTTCGACATATGTTCATTTTTTATTTAAACCAGACCGGGTGGGTCGTTTGGGGTTATTTGGGGGTATTTCTACACTTTTTTGGGTTTGGGATTCTCTAAAAAGTGTCCTTGTCTCTTATTAGACATGTGGCTACGATGTTGAGGGTCGTGACCTTCGAATCAATACGTATTTTGACATATGTTCATTTCCGGTCCGAACCAGACCGGGTGGGTCGTTTGGAGTTATTTGGGGGCATTTCTGCCCTTTTTTGGGTTTGGAATTTTCTAAAAGGTGTCTTTATCTCTTATTAGCGTGTGGATGTGGTGTTAAGGGTTGTGACCTTCGAATCGATTCCTATTTCGGCATATGTTTATTGTTGATTTAAACCAGACTAGGTGGCTAGTTTGGAGTTTTTTGGGGGCAGTTCTGTACTTTTATGAGTTTGGGATTCGCTTAAAAGTGTCCTTATCTCTTATTAGATGTGTGGATGCGATGTTGAGGGTCGTGAGCTTCCAATTGATACGTATTTCGACACATGCTCATTTTTTGTCTGAACCAGACCAGGTCAGTCGTTTGGAGTTATTTGGGCGCATTTCTGTACTTTTTTGGGTTTGGAATTTTCTAAAACGTGTCCTTATTGCTTATTCGACATGTGGATGTGATGTTAAGGGTTGTGATCTTCGAATCGATTCCTATTTCGGAATATGTTCATTGTTGGTTTAAATCAGACTGGGTGGGTCGTTTGGAGTTTTTTGGGGGCAGTTCTGTACTTTTATGGGTTTGGGATTCTCTTAAAAGTGTCCTTATCTCTTATTAGACGTGTGGATGCGATGTTGAGGGTTGTGACTTTCGAATCGATACATATTTCGACATATGTTCATTTTTTGTCCGAACCAGACCAGGTGGGTCATTTGGAGTTATTTGGGTGCATTTCTATATTTTTTTGGTTTGGGATTTTCTAAAAAGATTCCTTATCTCTTATTAGAAGTGTGGATGTTTGTTGAGGGTTTTGACCTTCAAATCGATAACTAGTTCGACAAATGTTCATTTTCGGTTTAAACTAGACCAGGTGGGTCGTTTGGGTAATTTGGGGGCATTTCTGTACTTTTTTGGGTTTGGTATTTTCTAAAAAGTGTCCTTATCTCTTATTAGACGTGTGGATGCGATGTTGAGGGTCGTGACCTTCGAATCGATACCAATTTTGGCATCTGTTCATTTTCGGTTTAAATCAAACTGGGTGGGTCGTTTGGGGTTATTTGGGGGCATTGCTGTACTTTTTCGGGTTTGGAATTTTTAAAAAAGTTTCCTTATCCCTTATTAGACTTGTGGATGTGATGTTAAGGGTTGTGACCTTCGAATCGATTCATATTTTAGCATATGTTCATTGTTGGTTTAAACCAGACTGGGTGAGTCATTTGGGGTTTTTTGGGGGAAGTTCTGTACTATTATGGGTTTGGGATTCTCTTAAAAGTGTCATTAACTCTTATTAGACATGTGGATGCGATGTTGAGGGTCATGACCTTTGAATCGATACGTGTTTCGACATATGTTCATTTTCGGTCCGAACCAGACCAGGTTGGTCATTTGGAGTTATTTGGGTGCATTTCTGAACTTTTTTTGGCTTGGGTTTTGCTAAGAAGTGTCCTTATCTCTTATTAGACGTGTGGATGCAATGTTGAGGGTTTTGACCCTTGAATCGATAATTATTTCGACATATGTTCATTTCCGGTTTAAAGTAGACCAGGAGGGTCGTTTGGGGTAATTTGAAGGCATTTCTGTACTTTTTTGGGTTTGATATTTTCTAAAAAGTGACCTTGTCACTTATTAGACGTGTGGATGCGATGTTGAGGCTCATGACCTTTGAATCAATACCAATTTTGGCATCTGTTCATTTTTGGTTTAAATCAAACCGGGTGGGTCGTTTGGGGTTATTTAGGGGCATTGGTGTTCTTTTTTGGGTTTGGTTATTTTTAAAAACTGTCCTTATCTTTTATTAGACATGTGGATGTGTTGTTAATGGTTGTGACCTTCGAATCGATTTATATTTCGGCATATGTTCATTGTTTGTTTGAACCAGACTGGGTGGGACATTTGGTTTTTTTTGGGGGCAGTTCTGTACTATTATGGGTGAGGGATTCTCTTAAAAGTGTCCTTATCTCTTATTAGACGTGTGAAAGCGATGTTGAGGGTCGTGACCTTTGGATCGATACGTATTTCGACACATGTTCATGTTCGGTCTGCACCAGACCAGGTGGGTCATTTGGAGTTATTTGGGTGCATTTCTGTATTTTTTTTTTGTTTGGGTTTTTCTAAAAAGTATACTTATCTCTTATTACACGTGTGGATGCGATGTTGAGGGTTTTGACCTTCGAATCGATAACTATTTTGACATATGTTCATTTTCGATTTAAACCAGACCGGGTGGGTCGTTTGGGGTTATTTGGGGGCATTTCTGCATTTTTTTGGGTATGGTATTTTCTTAAAAGTGTCCTTATCTCTTATTAGATGTGTGGATGCGATGTTGAGGGTCGTGACCTTCGAATCGATACGTATTTTGGAACATGTTCATTTTCGGTCATAACCAGACCAGGTGGATCGTTTGGAGTTATTTGGGCGCATTTCTGTACATTTTTTGGTTTGGGTTTTTCTAAAAAGTGTCCTTATCTCATATTAGACGTGTGGATGCGAAAATGAGGGTTTTGACCTTCGAATCTATAACTATTTCGACATACATTCATTTTCGATTTAAACAAGACCGGGTGGGTAGTTTGGGGTTATTTGGGGGCAATTCTGTACCTTTTTGGGTTTGGTATTTTCAAAAAATTGTCCTTTTCTCTTATTAGAGGTGTGGTGACCTTCGAATCGATACCTATTTCAACTTATGTTCATTTGCGGTTTAAACCGGATCGGGTGGGTTGTCTGGGGTTATTTGGGTGCATTTCTGTACTTTTTTGGGTTTGGGATTTTCAAAAAAGTGTCCTTATCCCTTATTACACGTGTGGATGTGATGTTGAGGGTCGTGACCTTCGAATCGATACCTGTTTCGACATATGTTCATTTTCGGTTTAAACCAGAGCAGGTGGGTCTTTTAGTGTTATTTGGGGGCATTTCTGTACTTTTTTGGGTTTGGGATTCTCTAAAAAGTGTCCTTGTCTCTTATTAGACGTGTGGATGCGATGTTGAGGGTCGTGGCCTTCGAATCAATACATATTTTGACATATGTTCATTTTCGGTCCAAACCAGACCGGGTGGGTCGTTTGGAGTTATTTGGAAGCATTTGGACACTTTTTTGGGTTTTGACATATGTTAAGGTTTGTGACCTTCGAATCGATCCCTATTTCGGCATATGTTCATTGTTGATTTCAACCAGACTGGGTGGGTCGTTTGGAGTTTTTTGGGGGGAGCTCTGTACTTTTACGGGTTTGGGATTCTCTTAAAAGTGTCCTTATCTCTTATTAGACGTGTGGATGCGATGTTGAGGGTCGTAACCTTCGAATCGATACGTATTTTGACACATGTTCATTTTTGGTCTGAACCAGACCAGGTGCGTCGTTTGGAGTTATTTGGGCGCATTTTTGTACTTTTTTTGGTTTGGGTATTTCTAAAAAGTGTCCTTATCAATTATTAGACGTGTAGAAGCGATGTTGAGGGTTTTGACCTTCGAATCGATAACTTGTTCGACAAATGTTCATTTTCGGTTTAAACTAGACCAGGTGGGTCGTTTGGGTAATTTGGGGTCATTTCTGTATTTTTTGGGTTTGGTATTTTCTAAAAAGTGTCCTTATCTCTTATTAGACATGTGGATGCGATGTTGAGGGTCGTGACATTTGAATCGATACCAATTTTGGCATCTGTTCATTTTCGGTTTAAATCAAATCGGGTGGGTCGTTTGGGGTTATTTGGGGGCATTGCTGTACTTTTTTGGGTTTGGAATTTTTTAAAAAGTGTCCTTATCTCTTATTAGACATGTGGATGTGATGTTAAGGGTTGTGACCTTCGAATCGATTCATATTTATGCATATGTTCATTGTTGGTTTAAACCAGACTGGGTGGGTCATTTGGGGTTTTTTGGGGGAAGTTCTGTACTATTATGGGTTTGGGATTCTCTTAAAAGTGTCCTTCTCTCTTATTAGACATGTGTATGCGATGTTGAGGGTCATGACCTTTGAATCGATACGTATTTTGACATATGTTCATTTTCGGTCCGAACCAGACTAGGTGGGTCATTTGGAGTTATTTGGGCGCATTTTTGAACTTTTTTTGGTTTGGGTTTTGCTAAAAAGCGTCCTTATCTCTTATTAGACGTGTGGATGCAATGTTGAGGGTTTTGACCCTCGAATCGATAAGTATTTCGACATATGTTCATTTTCAATTTAAACTAGACCAGGTGGGTCGTTTGGGGTAATTTGAAGGCATTTCCGTACTTTTTTGGGTTTGATATTTTCTAAAAAGTGACCATGTCACTTATTAGATGTGTGGATGCGATGTTGAGGGTCCTGACCTTCGAATCGATACCAATTTTGGCATTTGTTCATTTTCGCTTTAAATCAAACCGGGTGGGTCGTTTGGGGTTATTTGGGGGCATTAGTATTCTTTTTTGGGTTTGGATATTTTTAAAATGTCCTTATCTCTTATTAGACATGTGGATGTGATGTTAAGGGTTGTGACCTTCGAATCGATTTATATTTCGGCATATGTTCATTGTTTGTTTGAACCAGACTGGGTGGGACATTTGGAGTTTTTTGGGGGCAGTTCTGTACTATTATGGGTTAGGGATTCTCTTAAAAGTGTCCTTATCTCTTATTAGACGTGTGGATGCGATGTTGAGGGTCATCATGACCTTTGGATCGATACGTATTTCGACACATGTTCATTTTCGGTCTGCACCAGACCAGGTGGGTCATTTGGAGTTATTTGGGCCCATTTCTGTATTTTTTTTGGTTTGGGTTTTTCTAAAAAGTATACTTATCTCTTATTAGACGTGTGGATGCGATGTTGAGGGTTTTGACCTTCGAATCGATAACTATTTTGACATATGTTCATTTTCGATTTAAACCAGACCGGGTGGGTTGTTTGGGGTTATTTGGGGGCATTTCTGTATTTTTTTGGGTATGGTATTTTCTTAAAAGTATCCTTATCTCTTATTAGACGTGTGGATGCGATGTCGAGGGTCGTGCCCTTCGAATCGATACGTATTTCGGAACATGTTCATTTTCGATCACAACCAGACCTGGTGGATCGTTTGGAGTTATTTGGGCGCATTTCTGTACATTTTTTGGTTTGGGTTTTTCTAAAAAGTGTCCTTATCTTATGTTAGACGTGTGGATGCGAAAATGAGGGTTTTGACCTTGAATCTATAACTA
>NW_025318026.1:0-17079 GCF_018873765.1 Telopea speciosissima
AACCCCAATTTTAGTATATTAAAATGAGTTGGAAACCTCATTCCCACTATTTTTTGAAATTGATAAAATTGAATTCAATTTAGTCACAAAATAGGAAACAATTCCACAAGGAGAAAAATGAAATATTTCGTAAAACACTTACCAAATTGAATACTTTTTAATCAATTTTAAGATTTCGGTGATTAAATCAATTTTAGAATTGTTTTAGGTATTTCCTAAATTTTTCTCACTAGATTCTTTATAATGATTCCAAACTATATTTGAGATCATAAAAACGGATCATTATCTCATTTTAAGACATGTGACAAAATTGGGTATCTAAATTGAGTTTTCCTCCACCCACAGTGAATGAGATTGGATGTTGGATGGAGGTGTTTTGAAAAAATTACTAAAATCCTATAAGGGTTTGTGAACCCTTGGATAATGCGTGAACCGTCTTCTATGAATATGATGAAATAATAATCAACTTTTATTAATATGCATTTACAATAAGTAATTGTAAATGAACACGAACTCGTAACAAAAGCCATATTTATTGAAAGAAAGTATTATTCAATTAAATAAAACAATATTTTTTTTATACTATAACTTGGTAATTTTTTTCCCCTAAATTTAATGCTGTCCCTCTTTCTTACAAGACTTTAGTGATATCCAATTGGAGCAGGGGCATCCCTCAGCTCATGTCCTTGCCTGCAACCAAGCCAATTAAATGAAATCATTTGTTAGTCTCAATTAAATCTTTAGCCCACACGGTTTTAGGTATTAGTATCAGATCGGTTGTATCAATATCGATACGGATTAATGGTATCAGTAAAAATAAAGGATTTTGTATCCGATTCATATCGATATTGTACCGGTGTCGATACAATCTATAAAAAAAACGCAAAGAAGGCCAAGATCCTCACCGATGCATAGTGGTTAACATCACGGTGATGTGCCTCGTCGGCCCTCAAGACGGTCACGACATCCCGGAGTGTAGAATCCGGCGGCATCTGCCAGTAATCGATAGCGATAGCCGGTGCTGGGACATTCTCAATATTACCTTTGTCAAGTTCCTTCAAGAACTCGGTGTAGGTATGAATCGCTTCTTCTTCCAAGTATCCTACGACTCGGTGAGCGAACTTGGGTGAAATCAAATAACCCAAGAAGTAAGCATTGAAGAACACTCCTTGAACAGCGAAGACAAGAGCACGTTCGTACCACCTTGGCTGAGAAATCTCCAAGAACGTCATGAGATGCATTCTTTCGTTCTCTGCTTCTTCTAACAAAACTTTAATCCATCCTCCACTGTGTTCGAATCGCCTTAGGGATTTTAAGTGTAAAAGCATTCCTCCAGCCATTCCTGGCACTGCTGCCACTGTTTCAAGCAACATAGCCCTACTATCGTATCGTGTCTGTAGAGTAAGAGATATCTAAGGTTAGTTATGTCATTTCAAATAGAAATTTATTTTTGTATAAAAGTAAAGATTAACCAACCAATGAATACCTTGAAAAAGACATCTGCTGGGTATCTGATACCCTTGACAGTCCAATAAGCTAATTTATCCAACAACGTAGTTGGGACGCGTGATGCTTCTTCAGATCGATCGAAACATTCGCTTTGTACGTCTCCCATGGCTTCACCCCACCAAACCAATAAAATAAATTATGATTTTCATAATTTAATAAAATAACTGAAATGACGAAAATACCCATCTCCATTTTCCTTTGAAACAAAAAAAAGCAGAACGTTAACAACATACCTTGAAGCAACTCCACTTCCATTCCGTGCCATCCTCCTTAGTAACTTTAGGAGGAGCTATGCCCCAGTAGCTAGTGATGGTCTTCTCCTTTTTCGGTCCACCCCCGGCTGAATCGGTTTTAACTTCTCTCTCTTCCCCTTCCTTGTTCAAGGCCAAGGTACTTCCATGACGTACACCAACTGCTGGGAACCTAACCCAAGCCACGCTGGTTCGAACTGGCACGGTCTTTGTAGTTGTATGGAAGAAACTAGAAGTCCCGGTCGTCAGAATCTCTGTAACAGGTTCGCCCAAGGATGCCGTGGAAAAGAACCGTGGCCCGACCTGCTTTAGTAGCTGACCGGCCATCCTCGAACCCCTATTCATCTCTGCTTCAGAACCCAAACGCAAATCGTATACTCAGAGCAACAGAGAGAGCCAAAGAAGAACGATACGAAGGAAACGGTAATAACAAAGATATCGGAAACGTCTTCAGGCGAGCCTTTTTCTATTGGAGTTATATTTTGATGACTATGACAATGGTAGGGTATGGAGGAGGGTTTTATTTATTTATATACCTTGAGATTCGCTGGTCGGGTTAGGCCCACGTGATTTTGTTAAGTTTTTTATTTAGTGGTAAGACATTTGATTACGTTGGTAAGGGGAGGGAATGGGTTGGAAGTTTCTTCCATTCACACACAAATGGCGGAAGGGTGTTTTGGAGAGGTGGGGATCTTACTTGGTCGTGGTCAATATTTTGGACTGTCTGCACCTGTGGGATCCTAGTAAAGATCCGCCATGGTTCTGGACCTCTGGGCCAAGGGTAATCGGTTGTTTTGGTCCATTTTCGGTCTAGTTGAATTGGTTTTCTATTTGTTAATAGGCCAATCCGAAACCAAACCATTAAAGAAGTTTTCAGTTTTAATCCCTTTTTTCGTTATAATTTTGTAATTTGGGCAACTATTGGATTCGGTATAGTCCGATTTCGGGCTTTCATGTATAAGAGAACTTAATGGCAAAAATTATATATATATTTTTTTCGGTTTCTTATCAAGATTATCGCATTAGTCCCGCTCCGCAACTTGAATCATTCTATTGGGTTGATGGCTATCCAATTTCTCCTGCATTTCAATGGTGGTAGTCATGGTTTAGTTGTCTATCTGAGTCTGACCGTAGTAATCATGTTGGCTTTGTCCCGGTTTTGGGTTGGTTCGGTTTGTTTTTGGTTTTTATTGGTTCTATAAACCCCAATTCAAAATCAAACCGAAAAGAATTCGGTTCAATTCAAGGCTCTATGCTGAACCGTTCAACTCGGTTAGACGACCGAAAAAGAAGAAAAGATTAATAGAAGAATTGGGCCTCTAGTCTTTGTTCAACGGCATTTGATTCGGCACTTTTATCCTTTTTCTCTTAGGTTGGTTCTAGCGCATGATTGGAATCCGTTAAGGTTTCAATCTCATAAAGACGCCAATCGACCATTGAAATACGACAACTTACGTGAACATAAAAATACGTGATCATTGCCTTTGATTTCTTGGTACCCAAGAATCGCTGGCAAATTAGACTGCGTTACGTAATTTTAATATTGAACCCTATTAATAAGAACTGAGAAAGCGTGTAACAAAGCAAAATGAAAGCGACGTAGAGACATAAAACATGCAAAAGTAAGAAGGTTCCGAGACGACCACCACAGAAACCAGAATTGAACGTTGACCGCCTGTTTCTACAAAGCTCTCTGGTCTTTTGATTAAGGAAGAGGGTTCCCCATAAGCACACCGCATTGCGGAGTGGATCAATAAGGTGCGATAAAACGGTATCGTATAAAGGAAAGACTGGAGATATATGAGACAGAGAGAGATAAATATAGGTGTTAACATTCATTACCCCTAATAGCTGATCAAAGAATATTTTCCTTTTAATTAAATATGAAACATGACCTATTTAGTACGAGGTTGGTTGGAAATATATCATACATGAAAATACATGTAACAAGGGGTTTAGATTACTTATATGTAGGGATGTAAAGGTATATCTGAAAATCCGAATCCGATCCACATCTGTATCCATTTAGGTAAATCCGTATTCGTTTAGAGATATTCGGAAAAATATTCGAATACTCCGATAAAAATCCATCCGAAAAAAAAAATCTGAATATTTAATAATAAAAAATTAAGTAAATAATGATCTTGAGGGTTTTTGAAGATTCAATAGGTTCTAGAATATGAGGAAAAGAGAATCAAGATCTAAGAATTATGGATTGAGAGTGACTTGAATCCAATAGGGGGAGGAAGGTCCAGATTACACAAGGCAGAGATGTAAACAGATGGTCGAAAATCCGAATTTGATCTGTATTCAAATCCATCTAAATCCGTTTAGAGGTATCTGTATTCGGCCAGGGAATATCCAGATCCGATCACATCCGATCCATATCCGAGCTGAATCCGATCCATTTACATCCCTACTTATATGGTTTGTACAAATCCAGATCGAAGACAATGATTTCAATCACTTTCATCGCATCACAAACCTACAAATATATGATGAAACTTAAGGAATCGATGAGGCTAAGTCGTGGCAACGGACACTTACGTAAAGACGGTAGACAGGGTGCAATACGAGTTCTTGTAAATCAGCCTCCAAGATAAAACAATCTCGTAAGCCCCTCTAATAATCGTTGCACTCGCTAATTATTAGGCCACGTCAGAACATGTTCGGATAAAAAATGTTTGTTTTTAATCGATTCCGATAATTGTGAAAATATGATTGCTAAGAGCATGGTTGAAAAATTGTATTCAAAATGTAAACCCCACCCCAATCTATATAAAATTGTTTGATTTAAAAAGGGAGGTGAGCTTCCCATTAATCAAAGATGCTTGGTAAAATTTTCAATTGGGAAATATTGTGACTTTGGCTTGAATTTTTGCCAATGGATGTTTGTCACCTATTACTTGGGAGGCCTAGCAATTTGACCGAAAGGCACAACATAATGGAGAAAAGAATTCATATGCATTATCTCTTGGTGGGGTGACATATACCTTGACTCCATTAAAGAAGTTACACTCCCAAGATCATGGAGTGAGAAGTCCAATTTTCATCAGTAAAAACATTTGATAGAGTTTATAAAGAGACTTCTCAAGCTTATGTTCGAATTAATTGGTAGAAAAGTTAACCAAGAAGAAAAAGAGAAAATACTTAGTGACATAAGAGAGCTCTTCAATGAATTCTTCAATGTTGTTTCGGAAGAACTACCAAATGGTTTGCCACCAACGTGTGACATTCAACATAAGATTGACTAGGTTCTGGGAGCTACCTTACCAAACTTGCCACATCATCGATTGAGCCCAAAAGAACATGCCGAACTCCAAAGGCAAGTGAAAGATTTGCAAAAGAAGGGGCTTAATCAAGAAAGCCTAAATCCATGTATGGTTCCAACTCTTCTTAAACAAAAAAAAAAAAAAAAAAAGGATCTTGGAGGATGTGTATTGATAGTTAAGTTATCAATAAAATTACGGTAAAGTATAAGTTTTCAATACCTCAACTTGATGATATGCTTGATATGCTCCATGGTGCGAAATTATTTTCAAAACTCAATCTTAGAAGTGGATATCACCAAAATCATATCCAATCGGGTGATGAATGAAAAATCGCTTTTAAGACTCGAGAGAGACTCTATGAGTGACTTGTCATATCATTTGGCTTATCAAATGCACCAAATACTTTTATGAGATTAATGACTCAAATTCTCAGACCTTTAATTGAAAATTTTGTAGTTGTTTATTTTGATGATATTCTCATATTTAGTTCTTGTGATGAACACACCAATCATGTGCGTCAAGTTCTTGAAGTGTCGCAAAAGGAAAAGCTTTATGTCAATCTCAAAAATGTGCATTCATGACTGAGAGAATACCTTTTTTAGGATTTGCTATTTCTTTTCAAGGTGTCAAAGCGGACAAGGTGAAGATCAAAGCAATTGTTGATTGGTAAACTCCAAACTCAATCACCAAAGTACGAAGCTTTCACAAATTGGCAACATTTTATTGGTGATTCATAAAAAAATTTAGCACTATCGTTTCTCCAATGACGAATTTCTTGAAGTCCAAAGAATTTATTTGGACTTCCGGGGCTGATGAGAGCTTTAATGTGATTAAGAAAAAATTGGTTGAAGCACATACACTTGCTTAAATTTACCCCATTTTGAGGAAATGTTTGAAGTAGAGTGTGATGCATCCCACATTGAGATTGGGGGCATCCTAAGCCAAAAGGGACACTCAATTGCTTACTTTAGTGAAAAACTCAATAATGCTAGAATGAGATACTCTATGTATGACCTTAAATTTTATATCATGGTGCAAGTCTTAAGGTTTGACGTCATTATTTGATTCACAAGGAGTTTGTCTTATACTCCGACCATGAGATTCTTAGATTCCCTAATGCCTAGAAGAGACTCAAAGCTAGACATGTTAAGTGGGATTCCTATCTACAAGAGTACGACTTTGTGATCCGCTACAAATCGGGGACTATGAACAAAGTTGTGGATGCACTTAGTTGCAAGCTATGTCTTCTTAATACCACGTCTTATGAAATCATTGGATTTGAATTTTTACCGAAAAGTTATGAAACCGACCCATACTTTGGAAATGTTACGGGAGAATGCAAGAATGGAAAAAATGATGATTTGCATTCCCCAAGGTTCTCTAAGGAAAAAGATCATCTTCGAACTACACTCCGAAGGATTAGGAAGCTATTTTGGTAGAGACAAAACCATAGCTATGGTTAGAGAACGTTACTTTTGACCTAAACTAGAACGATTTGTTCAAAATTGCTTTGTGTGTCAAAAAGTCAAAAATGGAACCCAAAATTGTGGGTTTTATCAACCTTTACCATTACCCGAATACCCATGGGAAGAAGTTAGCATGGACTTTGTTCTTGGGCGTAGCCCAACTCGTAGAGATACATCCATACCCTGAGGCTGGGTCGAGCCCAACTCACTTAGGCCAGAGAGAGAGAGAGAGAGAGAGAGAGAGGGATCTGATGCTAAATGTAATTTTTTTTTTGCCATTTGTAAACAAGGCTTTAAAAATCAGATTAAAATTAATGAATCGGCCAATTCAATTCAAATTTGATTGATTCTGATTCTTTATGAATGAGTCTTGAGTACCATAGTTAGGTAAAACGTGTTTTGAACATCATCTTCAAAAAAATTGAGCGTTTGCCATTTTTTTTTTAAATAAAAATTTATTGTAAAAAAAATAATTTGATATTATAATAGGGAAATCAAAAAATAAAATATTAATACTTAATTAATAAAACATGATTTGGACCCACAATTTTTGCCATTTTTTTGGTCCATTACTTTTCAAATCCAAAGGATTAAAATTCGTACTATCATGTTGTGTATCTCTCTACCCACTTTGAACTATCCTATTATTATATCCGCAGGCACTTCTAAGAGAACTGAGCACCTCAAATGATTGGAGATGGGCCTAGCTATGGTCTCTTGTACCAAGGTCCATTTATTTGATAGAATTGAAGTGTATGGCCAAAAAAGGCTGATAATCCCAGGTGCACTGAGAGGGGGGGGGGTGAATCAGTGCCTTCAAAAAAACTCTTCTAAACTCAATCCCGTAGCAAAAACAATCACACACAAAGATTGGTCGGGGCAGTCCCGTAATTACCAATCACACATGCACGTCCACCTCGTAACCACTGTGTGGCCAGGTCTACTAGACAATGCACCACCACTCTGCAGCAAACAAACTCCAAGAATACGAAAACAAAATAACAAGCACACAGTACACCAAATATACGTGGTTCGGCCAAGCTGCCTACATCCACGGAGGAATACCCGTAAGGGTTTCGTATTTTCTCAAATACTCAACTCGAATTCGACTACTACAATGGCCCAGGTGCTACAACATCTGTTTCTGATTCCGCAACAACGAAATCTAGGGCTACAACCCCAATCCAATCAAGCCCCAACTTGAATGGATTTACAATATGAATATAAAAATTCAATTACAAGTCCCTCCCAATAACATGAACAAAAATTAGGATTCTTTCAACATGAATCAAACCCTAAATATCAAATAGGACTTGTGAAACAAAAGATTACCTCTCCCTGAGTAATCCCGTGACTAACCCACTGCTTGAAGTCTTCCTGATGTTGTGCACGTTCTCCAATGTTCAAAGCAGCATCTTCGATTGCTCAATCAAGGTTTCTCACAGTTTTTGACGTTTTGGACATTTTTCTGCAGTTTCTCACGTTTCCACTGTGTTCTCCTTGAAAAAATATACAATTTCAAAAAAAACGGCGACTAATTTGGATTCCGAATGAGAGAGATATTGCCTTCCAAAGTTAGATGATCCAAAATGGCAAGTGGAGGGTGGAATTGTAATATTCAAAGATATTTGTGACAATTGGCAATGCACGACTTGCGTATTAAGATTTGCAGAGAAATTACTTTCCAAAAAATGGTGACAGCTGTACAGCACTTACCCAAGTCAAAATTCAAATTTCAACAACCGTTTACTACTCTCTTAAGGAACAATGTTATGGTGCATGGCGTAGCACTGTGCACCATCAAGGGCAAGCCAATCACATAGCGACGTGATGAACAAAATCCAACGGCCACCATGATTTTGTAACTTTATAAAACAATGGGACACCTCTGTCTCCAGTAGCACTTTAAAAAAACGACCAAAAAATTCGCTAAGTATAAAACTTTTTGCCTATGCCACATTTGCTATATTTTTGTGCGTCAACACGGAAACAACTGTAACTTTCTCGTCTGACTCTGAAATGATACGAGACCAGTTGCGTTGGAACTGTGACTTGACGAACTTCATTTCTCATGAAGACTACTTCACCCATATTAAACCTTTCAAAAATGACCTTAAAGTCACTGCCATTGCATGAACCTGTGAAATCACAACTTTAACAATATGAAACCTTCACTTGCTGCTTCGCCCCTTTGCCAAACACTATATAAGGACTTAATATGCTATTAAATGGTGTTCTTCAAGTGTGGGTACCCCTGTAGCCCTGTCAAATAACCAAAATACCCTTAGCTGTGTAGGTGACTGTTTGACCATTTCAGCTCTTCCAACTCATCAAATACCACTGCCGCAACACCAATATGGATAATAAGGTTGCCAACAATGACAACACCACTCCAGAAAAACCTCAATAGACCCGCTTGACCAACAATCTCCCCCCTTTGGAATTGTTGGCAACCCTTTACACACACACCAACTTCTCCCCCTTTGACAACAAGAACAAAGGGTCATGGAAACTCCCCCTATCCAGAAGCTCCCCCTGTATACATGCCTCCTACTGCGCAACTGGAGTGACAACTCCAAGTTTATCTCGGAGCCGTTCAAAACTCTCATTGGGAAGTGGTTTTGTGAAAATTTCGACGACCTGTTCTGATGTAGAGACAAAATCCAATCTCACCTCATTAGTTGTGACTTTCTCCTTCAAGAAGTGATATCGGATATCGATGTGCCTTGTCCTCAAGTGTTGTACCGGATTCTTTGAAATATTTATTGCGTTCATATTATCACACATGATAGGAATCGGTTCAGAACTGTCAATGCCCTAATCTGCAACTTGCCTCTTCATCCAAATGACTTGAGTGCAACAAGCTGCCGCTGCAATATACTCTGCCTCTGCCGTAGACAATGAAATAGACTCTTGCTTCTTACTGTGCCACGCAACAAGGCTTTTGCCAAGGTAGAATGCACCGCCACTAGTGCTCTTCCTATCATCCACACTACCTGCCCAATCCGCATCTGAAAATGCCGTGAGAATGAATTTAGAGGTCTTGGAATACCATAAACCATACTCAACTGCACCCCGAAGATGTCTGAAAATTCGTTTAACTGTCAATAGATGTGTCTCCTTTGGGCTAGCTTGAAATCTAGCTACCAGAAAAACTGCTTGCATAATATCAGGCCTTGACGTTGTCAAATACAATAAACTGCCAATCATAGACCTGTACATTGTCTGATCAACTAAGGGGGAATCATCATCTGTACTCAATTTGCATCCCACAACCATGGGCGTACCCATTGGTTTACTATCCTCCATCTGGAATTTCTTCAACATCTCTTTGGTATACTTCATCTGGCATATGAAAATGTCGTTCTGTCGTTGGCTCACCTGCAATCCCAGAAAGTATGAAAGTTCTCCGAGCATGGACATCTCGAACTCTTTCTTCATGCACTCTGCAAACTGTTTACACACTTCATCATTGTGCCCTCCAAAAATGATATCAGCTACGTATACTACCACAATCAATTGACTACTGCTTTCTGTCATGACATACAGGTTGCTATCAACCATACCCTTTCGCAGTCCCAAATGATGCAAATAAGTATCAAGTCTAGAGTACCAAGCTCTTGGAACTTGCTTCAATCCATAAAGAGCTTTTTTCAGTCTACAAACCATATCTGGATCCTCCCCAAGCTGAAAACCATCTGGTTGCTCTATATATACTTCCTCTTCAAGATTACCATTCAAGAAAGTTGACTTCACGCCCATCTGATATACCTTGAATCCCTTGTATACTGCCAAAGCTAGGAACATCCGAATGGATTCCATCCTTGCTACCGGTGCAAAACTCTCATCAAAATCTATTCCTTCCACCTGAGCGTAGCCCTTGCACACAAGTCTGGCTTTGTTTCTCATCACCTGGCCATCTTTATTTAACTTGTTCCTAAAGACCCACTTGGTGCCAATAATATTCTTGTCTGCTGGTCTGAGAACTAACTCCCATGTGTTGTTCTTCTCAATCTGATCTAGCTCATCGTTCATGGCTTTAACCCAATGTTCATCTTTTCTTGCTTCATAAACGGACTTGGGTTCCACCTATGACAATAGAGAATATGTAATGACCTTCATCTTTCTTGTCTGCATACCCGCTTTAGGATCTCCGATGACTTGATTTGGGGGATGCACTTTTTGCCACTTTTCAAAACTAGATCTTCCATTTCTCTCTGTCACTGTGTCAATCTCATGGGCATTTGTGTCTGCATCCTCATGCTTTTGAACTTCCACAACTTCATCATTTACAGTCGCATCATCATCAACCTCTTCAAAAGTTTGTTCTTCTAAAACTACTAGTTTAGAGTGGGGTAATGTTTCATCAATTTTCACATATGAACTCTCCACAACTTTCCCCAATCTCTTATTGAAGCATTTGTAAGCCTTGCTCTTTGAGGAATACCCTAAGAAAATCCATTCATCTGCTCTATCGTCAAATTTTCTAAGGTTGTCTTTTTTTCTTTTGATGAAGCAACGACTACCAAACACCCTAAAGTGTTTCACTGTGGCTCTTCTATTAAACCATAATTCATATGGAGTCTTGGATTCTTGTGGTCTCAACAAGCACCTGTTGCCAATGTAGACAGCTGTAGAGATGGCTTCTCTCCAAAAATGTTTTGCAATATTATTATCTGTAAGCATTGCCCTAGCATTTCCTTGAACCGTCCTATTCTTCCCTTCAACTACCCCATTTTGTTGAGGGGTTCTTGTTGCCAAATGTTGAATCGTATACCATGTTCATTATAAAATTCTGTGAAAGCACTCCATGTGAACTCCTTTCCTTGGTCAGATCTGATGCACTTGATTGTTTTGCCAGTCTCATTCTCAACCCTTTTCTTGAACACCTTGAGGCAGTGTAAGGCTTCAGTTTTGTCCTTGAGAAAAAATACCTATGTCATCCTTGAGTACTCATCAATAAGTAACATAAAATTTCTCTCTCCTCCAATTGCTTGAGTCCTCATTGGTCCACACAAATCTGTATGAATTAAATCTAAAGGCTTACTAGCATAGTATTCCTTTGACTTGTATATAGCCCTTGTTTGCTTACCTTCTGACATGGTCCACAAACATGATTTGTGAGGTTCTTGATTTTTGGAAGATCCCTAACACCCTCGTTCTTGCTCAACCTAGCTAAGTTCTTGAAATTTATATGCCCAAGTCTTCTGTGCCAAAGTGTGGTTTCATTCTCCTGACTAATCATGCAGCTGTCATCATTGCTCTCTGTAAGAACATACAAATTCCCATCTGTCCTGGAACCATGAAACACTTTCTTTCCATTTTTCGTCTTCCTTATCTCAAAACCTTCCTTCGTAAATAAGACCTCATTTCCTTGGTCACATATCTGACTCACACTCAGAAGGTTATATTTCAACTCGCTCACATACAACACCCTGCCAGATTTTATTCTTCCTTGATCCAAGTTGACTGTCCCCTTGCCTTCAATCTTGGCCCCATCATTGTTCCCAAATCTAACTGAGCCACTTTCAACTTTATCAAGATTTAAAAATCTGTCTCTTTCACCTGTCATATGAGTAGAACACCCACTATCAAGAATCCATGAAGATGATCTTCTTTAAGCCTTAAAAGCCGTCTGAACAATCAATGATTTGTTGCTTTGTCCTGTCTTCTTCTTCTCAACCCAAACTGCTTTATCAGATACAGTGATGGATTTCCTGGCTTCCTTCTTTGTAAACACCTTCTTGTTCTTTGTGTGATATTTCTTCTCCTTCTTCATAGACTGCCTTTGAGAGGGAAGCAAGGTCTTGCAGTTTCTTGCAATGTGACCAAGCTTGTAGCATCTAAAACATTCCACATTCTAATCAACCAGTGGTGCAAACCTGTTCTTCATTTTGACAACTGCAGGCTTGACATTCCTTCTACATTCTGTTACTCTGTGTCCATACATGTTGCAGCCATAACAATACCCATTGAACCTTTGAGTCTGCCAAATATTCTTCATGTAGTCTTTGGATCTCTGATAGTATATTGTAGTAAACCCATCCTCATCAACCTTCTTGCTAGGAGAATTCATAGGTCTTGAACCTCTTCTCTTCTCACTAACAAACCTGACCGATTATGTTCAGTGTCATTCCCATTTATCTTCACTCTCTTTGAAGAACTTCCATTCTCATAGCCAAGACCAGATTTATCATTGATAGTTCTTTGTCTACTAAGGAGATCATCTAACATGCTAGCTCCATTTGATGCTTGATCATGTTCTTCTTCAGTTTCTTGAACACAAACCTCCTTGCCCTTGTCATTCACAGGTGCAACTATTGGAGATGTATTTGCAACTATAAGGTAGTCCTTATTTTTCTAATTTTTAAGTTCTACCTTTAGTTTTACTATTTCTTCTTCAAGCTTGGCACATTCATCAACTTTCAAAGATAAGTTAATGCTAATATCTTCAGTCATCTTCTGTGTTTCTTCAATGGTGAGCTTTAATTGACTGATTTTCTCTCCTTCTTCTACAAGCTGCTTCTCTAACATCTTGCTTCTCTTTCTTTCTATCTTGAGCTCATTTAAGGTAGTATAAAAAATAGTTTCTAGATCTTCAGCTTCTGATTCTTCATCCTCATTAGATTTTTCTTCCACTTCTTGATGGTCATTGCTTGCTAAGACCATGAACATTAGTTCATCATCAGAGTCTTCAACTTCTATTAATTCTTCTGAAGAGATGTCATCTTCTTTTGTCATCAAACTCTTTTTCTTGAAGGTGTCATTCTTCTTTGAAATGAACTTTTTCTTTTTAAAGCTGTTCTTAGAGGCTTGAGTGTCTTCATCATCTGACTCGACTGTTTTGCCCTTCTTTGGACACTTAGAGGCAAAATGTCCTATACCTCCACAATTAAAGCATTTCAAGGGAAGTTTTCCCTTGTATTTACCTTTACCATTCTTGAACTTCCTGGCAAGGTAGGCAATAAGCTCATCATCAGAATCTTCATTATCATTTTCTTGCTTAATTTTCAACTTCTTCATGGCTTTAAATGCAGCCTCCTTCTCTGTGGATTTAGGCTTCACCATTCTCATTTCATATGCAGTCAATGTACCATGCAATTCATCTAAACTCAACCCATTCAAGTTCTTTGACTCTTCTATAGTAGACACCTTTGGGTTATAGAGATCTGGCAAAGACCTAAGAATCTTCTTTACTACCACTGCATCCTTGATTTCCTCACCAAGACTTCTGATGGCATTTATAATTTCATTCACTTTACTCATGAAGTTTTTCACTGTATCTTCATCAGACATCTTCAAATTATCAAACAGTGACCTATAGTGTTGTAGTTTTGCCTCTTTGATCTTCTCATCACCTTCATGGACATTCTGTAACTTGTCCGACACTTCTTTAGCAGTCTCACATCCAACAACTCTGGCAAACTCAGTGTTGACCAATGCACTCAGAAGTGCATTCTTAGCCTTAGAGTCGTTTTCATACTTCTTGAGTTCAACTGTCTCAGTTATATCACCTGTGAAAATTTTGTAACCATTCTTCATAGACATCCAAACACTATAGCCTAAAGATTTCAGATATGTCTCCATCCTGATGCGCCAAAAGCCATAACCTGTTCCATCAAACTGTGGCACCTTGCTGTGACTGTAACTATTGTTGCTCTCCATCCTTCTTTCTCTCAGCTCACTGTTCCAAGCTGTTAAACTTCAATTCACTAGGTAACGTAGCTTTGATGCCACTTGATAATCCCAAGTGCACTAAGAGGGGGGTGAATCAGTGCCTTCAAAAAAATTCTTCAAAACTCAATCCCGTAGCAAAAACAATCACACACAAAGATTGGCTGGGGTAGTCTCGTAATTACCAATCACACATGCACGTCCACCTCGCAACCACTGTGTGGCCAGGTCTATCATACAATGCACCACCACTCTGCAGCAAACACACTCCAAGAATACGAAAACAAAATAACAAGCACACAGTACACCAAATATACGTGGTTCGGCCAAGCTGCCTACATCCACGGAGGAATACCCGTAAGAGTTTCGTATTTCCTCAAATACTCAACTCGAATTTGACTACTACAATAGCCCAGGTGCTACAACACCTGCTTCTGACTCGGCAACAACGAAATCTAGGGCCACAGCCCTAATCCAATCAAGCCCCAACTTGAATGGAATTACAATATGAATATAAAAATTCAATTACAAGTCCCTCCCAATAATATGAACAAAAATTAGGATTCTTTCAACATGAATCAAACCCTAAATATCAAATAGGACTTGTGAAACAAAAGATTACCTCTCCCTGAGTAATCCCGTGACTAACCCACTGCTTGAAGCCTTCCTGATGTCGTGCACGTTCTCCAATGTTTAAAGCAGCATCTTCGATTGTTCAATCAAGGTTTCTCACAGTTTTTGACGTTTTTGATATTTTTCTACAGTTTCTCACATTTCCACTGTGTTCTCCTTGAAAAAATATACAATTTCAAAAAAAACGGCGACTAATTTGGACTCCGAATGAGAGAGATATTGCCTTCCAAAGTTAGATGATCCAAAATGGCAAGTGGAGGGTGGAATTGTAATATTCAAAGATATTTGTGACAATCGGCAATGCATGACTTGCGTATCAAGATTTGCCGAGAAATTACTTTCCAAAAAATGGTGACAGCTGTACAGCACTTACCCAAGTCAAAATTCAAATTTCAACAACCGTTTACTACTCTCTTAAGGAAAAATGTTATGGTGCATGGCGTAGCACCGTGCACCATCAAGGGCAAGCCAATCACAGAGCGACGTGATGAACAAAATCCAAAGGCCACCATGATTCTGTAACTTTATAAAACAATGGGACACCTCTGTCTCCAGTAGCACTTTAAAAAAACGACCAAAAAATTGGCTAAGTATAAAACTTTTTGCCTATGCCAGATTTGCTCCATGTTTTGCGCGTCAACACGGAAACAACTGTAACTTTCTCGTCCAACACTGAAATGATGCCAAACTAGTTGCATTGGAACCATGACTCAACGAAATTCATTTCTCATGAAGACCACTTCACCCATAAATTCAATTAAACCTTTTAAAAATGACTTTAAAGTCACTGCCATTGCATGAACCTGTGAAATCACAACTTTAACAATATGAAACCTTCACCTGCTGCTTTGCCCCTTTGCCAAACACTATATAAGGACTTAATATGCTGTTAAATGGTGTTCTTCAAGTGCGGGTACCCCTGTAGTCCTGTCAAATGACCAAAATACCCTTATAGCTGTGTAGGTGGTTGTTTGACCGTTTCAGCTCTTCCAACTCATCAAATACCACTGCCGCAATGCCAATATGGATAATAAGGTTGCCAACAATGACAACACCACTCCAGAAAAACCTCAATAGACCCGGTTGACCAACAAAGGCTATCAAAGAGAAGTCAGATTTTTGTCTATCTTAGTGGTTTTTTGTATTTCATAAAAACTAAGGGGAGAATTAAGGGCGTGTTTGGTTGAAGGATTCTGAGGAGTCAGATTCTTAAGAATCTGGATTCCGTAATTTTTCGCATGTTTGGTTTCTCGAAATACGGTTCCGTGTTGGATTCTAAGAATCCACAAGAATCCAACTTTATGTGTAATTTTTAGAATCCACAAGAATTTACCCGTAGGGGTGAATTCCAAAACGAGTCCAGGTTTCTGCGCCCTCATATGTATAGGATGGATTCTAATCCATACAAGAACCCAAATTTAATGGCATCTTTGAAATTCGACTAAAATTTTACATGTATGTACTTAAATTAAATGGATATGGATTTTTTTACCATATGTAGAGATCTCTGTTGTTTGAAAATGCTTGTACTATGAGTTTTGCTTTGTTGAAGTAACATAACAACACTTAGTGCTAATTTTGTAATTTTTACGGACACATGAAAAATTGGGAATGACTTTCTTTTGAGAATTTTAATCCGATTTTTTGATTATCTTACTTTTTATAAAGTCATATTAAATGTATGCATATGTTGTATAACAAAACAAGATTAAAATATTTTTTCAGACAAAATTCAAGTAGAATCCAACTGACAGACTCAGGGTATCCAAACAGTCTTACATATGGATCCAGAAGGATTCCACTTCACTGACCCAGGGCAACCAAACAGTTTTTCAGTTGGATTCCACCTGACAGACCCAGGGTAACCAAACAGATTTTTTATTTGAATCCAAATCCACATGAACCAAATTCTTAAGAAGCTGATCCAATTTAAGAATCCGACTCGTCTGACACCTTCAACCAAACACGCCCTAAGGGTGTCAATTTGGGACCGGAACCGGGAACCGTCCCAATACCGTCCCACTAAAACCCGGTACCGAACCGTCCCATTAGTATATGGGATGATACTGGTATCTGATTTTGGTATTGAATGATAAATGGGACGGGACGATTTGGGACGGGATTCCAAATGGTACCAGTACCGAAATACCAATTAGGTACCGGATGGTACCGAAACTATTAGTACTGTTTAAAAAGAAAGAGTACAAGATCTTTTTTTTCAAAAAAAGAAAAGGGTATAAGAATTACGATTCATTAGGGTTTCACTAATTGCCT
>NW_025318027.1:0-17061 GCF_018873765.1 Telopea speciosissima
CATGATTTGCATCTTAACTCCATATATTCATATCTTCTTTTTTCCTTGTATGAAGTGTTTAGTGCATGATTTCCATTTATCATCCCGACCACCAATATGCCCCACAATGTTATTGTCAAGGGTTCTTGTGAAAATTATTCTGCCATGTTGTATAACCTGTGATTTTTTTTTTTGTAACAAATAACATGTGTTATTTTAACAAGTGGAATAAATGTGATAGTGTGTTTAATTTAGTAATCGCAACAATGCCATCAAGGTAAAACACCATGCTTAACAAATCGACGACAATGAGTTGGTGTTGACTTCAAAAAACACTATATATGTTTGATAATTTATGGAAACCTGATAATCTATAGTCACTAATTTTTGGTACCAGACACCATAAGTCTTAAATTGTGAAAACATAAAAAAATACGTAGTTGCATATAAATGAGTTTCGATATTAATAATAAAAATAAAATTAAAGTGCAGGGGGGAATGAGAGTTTTTCTACACTTTCCAAAAAGTTGAATGAATAGACGATTCTAAGTCACCCTATTCCCTCTCTCACTAGATGTTCTCTGTGATTCTTTAACTCCTATTCCCTCCATTACCTTTTGTTTATGTCATTTAGTATATTTTATATAAAATCAATATTAAGGACATGTAAATAATCCTAACTTTAAAATCCAAAATTTTACCCTTAGAGGATCATACTTCTTGAATGATAAAAACATATATTTTTCTCCTCTCCTATTTAAAAAACCATTATAGTGATCTCTCTCTCTCTCTCAAAAAGTTTTTGTTTTGTCTTAGCATTTTAACCATTCCTATGAATTGTAGGGTTTGCTCCTACCATTGACACAAAACATCAAACTTGTATTGACAATGCTAGATAGACAACTAAAACAATGAACCACTCATTGTTTCTTCTTTATGCCAACTACAATCACTTGTAGTAAGTTTCATGAGAAGTCAAGCGAAAATCATAACGTTTTACGGCATTATATTTCAATCCGTAAGAAAATAAAACTATTATTGAAAACCAAGAAAAATTTCTTGATCGCAAGAATTCATTAGGACATTTGAAGAAGGATGCATAACTGGGTTGCATTGAGAACAACCCATGCAATGGAGCTATACAAAACAATATCTAATGCAATTACAAAATTTTGGACATAATTTATGCAAACACATAGAATGTTTTAGTTAAAGCATTGAGGTTTGATGTTGGTCGGGTAAGGGTTGGAGTTATAATTTAATTTTCTTGGGTAATAAATAAAATGAGAATGATACATCATAGAAGACAACAACAAGGGGGGGGGGGTTTTCACACAATCAGAAATGTCAAAAAAGTAAAGCTTGAGTAGCGAATTCATGGATTTTACAGACATTTTGAACTAATTTCAACCCTTCAAATAGTTTGAGCCTATAAATTATTATGGGAAAATATCATCCCCTCCCCTCTAAGTTTGCCTAATATCAATCCAGTACCCAAGTTTTGAAAAATATCTACCCCCTCACACCATAATGGAGTGAGGAGCCTTCTTTCTAATTTCTACTGGGGCCAACAAGGTACCGAAAGAAGAACCCATTGGGTATCGTGGTCTCGTCTTTGCAAATCCAAAGAAAGAGGAGGTCTGGGCTTTAGGGACCCCTTCCTTCATAATCAAGCCCTTCTCTCCAAAGTGGCTTGGCGATTATGGTCGACAAATGACTCTCTTTGGGCCAATTTTATGAAGGCGATATACTTTCCAAATGGGAATTTCATGGAAGCAAGGACAGGGAATAAACCGTCATGGGCTTGGAGAAGCCTTCTGTTAGGCCGAAAGGTCTTGGCTAGTGGGCTCTGTTGGCAGGTAGGGAATGGAGAACAGATAGATATTTGGGAGCAGAACTGGATTCCAACACTCCCAGATTTTTGCCTTCAATCTACCAAACCGAACCACTGCCCTATCAATAAAGTCGCGGACCTTATTGATGGTAATAATCATACTTGGCGAAGGGATATTCTGCAACAGCTCTTTTCGTCCGAGAAAATGGGGGACATTTCTAAACAAGCTGCCTTATTCCACCCGACGACGATACCCTGAATGGGGGGGGAAAAAAAAAGGTATTATTCCCCTATTTCCCCGCTTTCCCCCCCCCCCCCCCAAAATGGGGGGGGGACCCCCCCCCCCCCCCCCATGTTTAGTCCCTTAACACAAAACCCCCCCCCTATTTCCTTCCCCCCCCCCCCCCAACCCCAATCTTCCCTCCTTCTTTTTGCGCCCCGGTCTCCAGGGATTTTTGTTGGGTTAACCCCCCCACACACACCACCCCCACCAGGACCGGTCCCGGGGGGGCATGGAACCTCAAAACATCCCCCCCCCTCCCCCCCCTTTCCCCCCGCCCTGCGGGCGGGGGGGGCTTATCCCCCCCTCTCGGCCCTAGCCCCCACCCCCACACCCCCCCCCCCCCCCCCCCCCCCCAGATCTGGGACCAGCTACCATTTCCATCTAAGAAAGCAGGACAGGAGGCCCTCACCTTAGCTTCCTTTATCATTTGGCACTTGTGGCTCACGTGTAATGATCTACTCTTCAACAACAATTTGGGATCTCCGGAGGATACAATCCATAAAGCTCAAAAGGCTTGTCAGGATTTTTTGACACTCAAGCACGGCGATGATACCCCCCCCCCCCCCAACAATGCGTACGAGTCAGAAGTGGGCCTCCTCAAGATCAATTGCGACGCCGTTGTTAAGCTGAATTCTGTTAATGGCGGCCTTGGGGTAATTATTCAAGACTCAGCAGGACAACCAATTCTAGCTCTCTCCATCCTTGACTGCTTTTCTGAGGTTATGGTTGGGGAAAGCTTAGCTATTAGAGCAGGACTTCAAGCTGCTAAAGATAAAGGTCTCTGGAACCTGCTAGTGGAATCGGATAATTACTCTCTAGTCCAGCTCCTCAACGATGCTTCTCTGATCCCCCCCATTAGCAGCAACTCATGTTATTGAAGATATTCGAAGCCTTATGTCTTGGCTTATGATCCCATCCATTCAATGGATTCCTAGGGAAACGAATGTTGTCGCTGATAACCTAGCCCAAAAGGCCCTATCTCTGGTAAGCGAGATAGATTGGCCAACTTCAGACCACTGGCTCCTGGAATTATGTAAGCAGGACGTCTGTGTAACGGCTTACCCCTCTTTTGAATAAATTGCATTCTTACCAAAAAAAAAAAAAACCAAACAGTTAATTTGGCACAATACGATTCCCTTGATAGTTTTTCTATGGAAGCACCACAAATATCGATACATACACCTATAGAGATTTACACAACCAAACACTACCTTAAAGATTCTAAAGATTATAAGGCCTAGGCACGTAACTCCATTCCCTCCCATGTGGCAAGACTTTTTCGTTTTACTTTTTCAACTCTCCATCTATTAGTTGAATAAGAGTGCTAGCATACCTGATACCAAGGTATCCTGACCCATCCCTCTCCCCACTACAATATCACATTGGCATTTGGTAGTACTTATAAGAAGAAACTATATCATCAACACTAAGTGCTGTAAAAATAAAAGTAATACACGCATGAAGATAGATATTTGAAATCAACAACTACTACGACAAAATAAAAACCTATCTATCTATTAATTAACCGTAATTTAATGAAAGGAATTCATTCATTCATTTTCTACTAATAACCCTGGCACCAACTCGATCAAGTTTGTGAACCATTGCTGAAGCCTTCAAACCTCCCCCTTCATGGTTGAGGAAAGCTTCCGTCATTCTATGTCCGATCTCTTTACCCTTCTCCATATCATCAGTGATTGCAACAATAACCTTAGACCCAACCAACTTACACCCCAATGCTCCTTCCTCCAATGCTACTTTCATCACCTTTGCAAGACCAGGAATTGTTGATTTACTCTCCTCCATACATTTCTCCAGATAATCATCACTGACCCTTTTTTTAATTATCCTACACCCCATTGCTTCCCCTTCGGCCGTCTCTTGCATCACTTCAAAACCAGGAATTAGTGGCTCACATTTCCTCCGGTACTCAATCGGCGACATTACCGAACCAGAACGCATCGCACCATCTTGATGTTGATGTATTTCCTTCATAGATGCCATCTCTTGTCTACACGATTTCCCAATTTTGATTTCTGGGTTCACAAAAATGAAAAACAATTCTTTCTCAATCGGAAATTCAAGAGGACTTATTTCAAGAGGTCCGTAGTCGTGGATCATCACAAAACCTCCCATGATCGCTGTCACTAAATTACCGACGATGAGTTGAAAATCCTCTGCCTCAGAATCCTGTGCATAGACGCCCACCTGAATTAATTCTGAGACGGACAATTTCCCGCCAAAAAGCTCATTAACAGCAAGAACAACTGCAGCAGTAGTAGCAGCTTTCGATTCAATCCTCCATAACCGTGGTAATCCCTTCTTGATAGAGAGGGAAAGACCAACGGATTTGATCCCCAACAGTCTCATGACTCTTAGAGCGGCGCAGAATGGTTCAATACCATGAATGTTAGAGTTTGATGCCCTTCCAGGCATAACCTTTGGATCAATGCGAACGGAAACATAATCGCCGATGCCATCGATGGCGCAATTGATCTGTTGAGAGCCCGGGCCCACGTTTGCTATTGTCGCTGGTGCAAAGGATTTCACATAGGAGAATACTGGTTCCGTCTCAATTTTTAAGGCTGTCAATGGTCGATCATAATAAGAATTATTGAGTCTTAATGTCGTCGATAGCAGAGAAGACTGATTACATCTGAAACTGATACGGGTAGGAGGAGTTTTGGGTAGATAGTAGTGATGATGGGCTTTTGTTGTTGGAGAAGTGATAGAGATGATGATAGACTTCATACCTATGAACGCCATTAATTCCCCGGACCTTCTTCGAATTGAGGTGCTGTCGTGTTGCAGAGTCGGCGGCGATTAGGTGTTTAGGGTTTTTTTTGCAGAAGTGGAAAACTAACAATACGGCGGGAGGGACTACTATTAGGGAGGGGAAGTTTAGGGTTTTTTTTTGTTTCCAAAGAGGAACACTAACACTATTACGGCGGAAGGAATGTAGGTAAGGAGGGAGGAGTGATTCTCTTTGTATTATAAATTGGGGCAATTATTATTTCTACCAAAAAAAAAAAATTTGGGGGCAAAAAAATTTTGGGGCAATTATTATCATCACTACTTTACATTATCTTATCTTAATTTTTTTTTCCTAATACTACCCTGCTTCTAAACATTTACATCTCCTTCTACCTTGATATATTTAAATACCCAGATTACCCTTTCATTTCACTTACTAACCTGTTAATCTATTTAACCTCCCATTCATCTTCTACTTTTGACCTTTTTTGTCATTAAAAAAGTAAAAAATGAAAGCACCCACCTACTTCTCTCTCTCCTTTTTTTACTCCATTCATTTTTTTTTTTTTTTTGTTTTTTTATTGGGGCAATTACTATCACTATCCTACATTTAGCCTATATTTATTAAAACTACCCTACCAAACTTCTTTTCTAAAACTACCCTGCTTTTAAACTTTTACATCTCTTTCTACCATCATATTTTTAAATACTCAGATTGTCCTTCCTTTTCATCTAGTAATCTGCTAATCTATTTAGCCTACCACTCTTCTTCTATTTTTTAGTATTTTTGTTATTAAAATAGTAAAAATTGAAAGCACCCACCCGCTTCTTCTTCTCTCTCTCTCTCTCTTTCTCATTTTTTTAATCCATTTTTTCTTTAATTTTTCTATTTGATTAATTTTTATTCAACATTTCATCCTTATCGTTCTTCTTCGAACAAATCATGGTTCGAAGTATCGGTATCATATCGCCCGTATCGAGCGATACATACCGATTTTGTTAGTGACCAATACCATATCGATAGCACGGTACAAACAAGGGGTAAAATGGTCAAAAAAATCATTTTTTTAAGGAGATTCAAGGGTAACTTTGTCCGTTACAGCAGATCCAGGCCGATACCGTATCAGTATCGTATCAGTTTTGCAGGATACCAATACCCATTCTAATACCGGAACAGATCGACTCTCTTTAAAAAAATTAATTAAATAGAAAAATTAAAGAAAAACCAAAAAAAATAAAAACGAATGGAGCAAAAAATAGGAGAGAGAAGAAGTGGTTGGGTGCTTTCATTTTTTACTATTTTAATGACAAAAATAGTAAAAAATAGAAGAAGAAGGGTAGGTTAAATAGAATAGCAGGTTACTAGGTGAAAAGGAAGGGTAATCTAGGTATTTAAAAACATGAGGGTAGAAGAAGATGTAAAAGTTTAAAAGCAAGGTAGTTTTAGAAAAGAAGTTTAAGGTAGGGTAGTTTTAATAAATATAGGCTAGGTGTAGGGTAGTGATAGTAATTGCCCCTTTTTTCTTCAATGTTTCTATTTAATTAATTTTTTATTCAACATTTCATCTTCATCGTTCTTGCGTAATTTTTTACTCTCTTGGTAACTAGAATTGTTAAGGTTTGTTAAACTGACTTGTAAATGTAGTTATCTGTCATAGGACTTGGGCTTCTTTGGCAATGTTTGTGAGATGCTAATCTTAAATTTTCCTGCCTTTCCCTTTGTGGATGGACCCTTCCTTACTGCTTTAGAAGGTTTAAAAATTTAAGGCTAGTAAAACAACAGATCTTACTCGGTTGCAGCTAAATGGCTACAGATGATTGTTAGGGCAAGTATATATGTGGCAACAGTCTTCCCCAACCCTAGTGATTGTTTGAGAGAGGGGGGGGGGGGGGTTGGGTTGGTTTCTACAATGTACTAATTTGATTTGGTTGAAAATATTCTGCAATTGACTTTGGCATTTGATAAATTACCATAAAAAAATATTGTTTTCGTAATTCTACTCTTATGATTTATATTGGTAGGTACCCGTCCATGCAACTGCATATTTTTGGCTTGGCACTAACAAGTTGCAAGCATTTGGGATGACGTTTCATTTTTTGGGAGGTATCAGTCCATGCAGCTGTATCTTTTTGGCTTTGCACTAGCAAGTTGCAAGCATTTGGGATGAAGTTCAATTTTTTGGGAGGTACCAGTCCACGCAACTGCATCTTTTTGGCTTGACACTAGCAAGTTGCAAGCATTTGGGATCGATGAAGTTTAATTTTTTTGGGAGGTACCAGTCCATGCACACAGCTGCATTTTTGTGGCTTGGCACTAGCAAGTTGCAAGCATTTGGGATGAAGTTTACTTTTATTTTTTTTTGTGGGTAGAAGGATGAAGTTTAATTATGATCTATGGTTTCTGTCTCATGGTTGTAATATTTGAAGTTTAATGGACACAATCGATTTTATGATTGTATATATCACTTTTTAAAGTTGAATGAAATCAATGGATCTTATGTCTCATGGATGTTTATTTGATATTTTTTAGATATAATGATGAAATTATAGGTGAAAGTAAAATTTAATTTTAAAATTTTTTTTTTTTTCAAAATATAACCTTTGGTGACGGTAATTTAACTATCGTCAGTATAAATCATTTATAACGACAGTTATTCTGTCGTCACAAAAAATAAAAGGGCGACGGTAATATATTATTTTTCATCAAAACTGATATATTATGACAATAAAATAACCGTCGCCATAAATAATAGGATGACGACAAAATAATAACCGTCATAGAATTTTAAATATAACAATGGTAATACGCACCGTGGCAAAAATATATAAAGTGACGGTAATATAGTAACTGTCATGAAAAATACATTCACCGTCAGTTGTCCTTTTGCCGTCGCTAAGTTTTGGCTACGAGATTAACGCCCATGAAAACGCAACGGACTTATGTACCGTCATCCATTTTTTTTTGAGACAGTAATTGAATTTTTGGCGGCAATTTTCTACCGTCGCCGAAAATCACTTTTCTTGTAGTATAGCTAGAAGAAGGCAAGAATGCAGATAGAGAACTCTGCCGCAGATGGAGAGGATTCGAAGAGGCGAGAGTACTAAAATGGAGAACTCCGTTGCAAGTGGTTGAACTCGCGCTTCGATGCCACCGTCGCTGGTGGAGATGAGCCGATTCGAAGAGGGAACTCGCATGAATGTCTCTACAATTTCTTTTGGCGCTCGATTGTGAGAAGGAATTCAAATTTTTGCAGAATAATCCTCTCCATCGCAAGCAAATACGAGTTCCTGTGCTTAATTAATTCGAACCGTTCGATATAGCTGAGTATACATGTCATTCATCTGTGCCGTGCTGGACAATTTCAAGGCAGAGAGTGGAAATCTCTGACAAGTTTACCTTTTGTGCACGGTTTGTCATGAAAAATCTTTTTATTTACACATTTACCACTGGTTACCAATTTTTGGAACATTCAACTTTGTAAGGTCGTATCTTGGGCATCCGAAGTCCAAATCAGACGAATTTATTTTTTGAAATTGGGTATTTTTTCGAGAGGAAGCCATTTGAACCAGTTGCAACATCGTCTGACTACAGAAAGATGAAGAAATCCCTAGTTGATGCTCGATGACTCCATATTGAAGATGGTTTGAGTAGTGGAGCGTACATAGACACGATTTCTATGCATCAGAGGCTTCATGGTTGGGATTACTTTGTAAGAGATAATCTAAGTCTGTAAAACCTTATTTTTTTATGTTCTAGGTTGTTTGCTTTGTTAGAACCCTAGACTGTGTGTAAACCCTAATATATTGGGAGGTTTTACATTCTTGTACTTTCAATTGATGGATTGTAAGTCCATTCAAGTTGAGACTTGATTGGAGAAGGGGTTTTTGCCCGCATTTGTGTTGCTGCACAAACCGAAGTAGGGATTGTAGTTCCTGGGCTATTGTTGCAGTCAAAATTTGAGTAGTGTATTGAGCAATATACGAAACCCTGGATAGGGTATTGCTCCATGGATATAGGTAGTTTGGCTGAACCAAGTAAATTTGGTATCTTGTCTGTTTTACTTTCATTGCATATATTGGGTGTGTTTGATCTACAGAGTGGGGTACACTATCTAGTACACCTGGCCACACAGCGGTTGCGAGGTGGACGTGCATGTGTTGTGGGATTGATAATTACGGGATTGCCCCGACCAACGAAACTTTTTATCGGAGATTGGCTATTGATATACGGTTCAAGCCATTAATTCCTTTTTATTCGTTATTATCTTTATTACCATTACCAACTAAAATGATCAGACCGAATAGTTAAAGTTAAAAGGATAAATCCGCTCTTAGGAATCATTAAATCCCGTAAATGATTGTTCTGATATATCATGGAAATTGTTTGGGCTACAAAAATAAAATAATTCTCTGTGGTGGAACAAAATATCTCTCATTTCCCCCTCGAATAGATTTTTCTTTTTAATTTTCAAAGGAATGTTGTTATGTTCGCTTGAACAATGCACGAATCCTTTGAATCTAGTACCAACAGGTATCATTCCCCCCAAAACAACGTTCTCTTTCAGGCCTTTCAACCAATCAATACGACCCCGTAGAGAAGCTTTTGCAAAAATTCGAGCAGTTTCTTGAAAACTCGCCTCGGATATGAAACTTTGAGTATTCAAAGATGCTCACGTTATTCCCAATAAGACAGCTCAGTAAGAGATCGCTTCTTCCAAAGAGCGCCCTGTTCGCTCCGCTCGCAATAATCCAATTAGTTCTCCAGGTGAAAAAACATTAGACATTCCATCTTTTGAAACCAATACTTTTGATGTTATTTGACATACAATAGTTTCTATATGCCTACTATGGATCTGCACCCCCTGGGATCGATAAACCTTTTGAATCTTATTAACCAAAGAGATCCGACTTTGCGCTATATGTAAGTACCGTGGTCCTCGATCTCCGACGAGGTTTCCATAGCCTTCTTTGCTTGTTACCATTGGCATTGATATGGATAATATTGTCAATGTTCACTATTGATAAATGGGGGTTGGGATCATGCATTAAAATATGCTAACAGAGTGTGAAGTCGCCACCTAGGGTTTGGGCCTAGGACCCATCAAGTGTAGCCAGCAGACTCCATGGGGCCTAACAAAAGATGTCGGGTAAGGGGTCAGGTTACGAGTGTGAGAAGGTGTTAGGCACCCACCTCGCCCGGTCGAAGCTGGTCTTTCTTGTAATAGATGCTACATAATAACAAGTATTCTCTCTCTTATTACGGGGATGGGAGATATTATGAACTACATTACCGTGCCATAGACTACATTACATTTATGAAATATGCAATACAACAATAAATAAAGAAGATGCAGTAATTATACCTGTGTAAGGGGATGCCCTTGGCTCAGGGGATATGGACGAACGGATCGACACCGATTCCTTTTGGGCAGAGCACCGACTCTTTCAAATGATTTGATGGGGAGTAAACAGACAGAATAACATCTGTAATAAAGGGGGTTAAGCCTGTTATCAGTATACAGACATGATAACAGCCCTTAAGTATGGAATCAATATATGCTCTGATGGGTAACCGAAGGATCTACCCGCGAAGAACACTCACTTCATTCACACACTTACCGGAGAAGGAAAGGAGAATAAGGGAGAAAAAGGGAGAAGAAGGGGCAGGAATGACTTGGGGAGGGTCTCTCCACCCAAGTCAATCCTTGAAAAATAAGGGAGGGGGACCCCTCACCCTTGGGCCAGATAAGTCCTCCACGGCGCCGTGGGCGACGTCAGTCACTAAGCTGATGTCACACCCCCTCATGGCGCCGTGGAAATTCGGTACACATCCCCACGGTGTCGTGGGAAAGAGCCCATGACGCCGTGGGAAGGAGTCCACGGCGCCGTGGGAGTGCAGTACCACTTTTCCCTTGTTTTTGGGCCTAAAATGGGCCATTTTATGTTCAGAATGGCTCTTGGGTTTATGGGTCAGGTATCTTAGGTCCAGAAAGAAGGAAAAGGTATAGTCCATTGTCCATGTCCCGTTGTCATCCTCGCCAAGGGTAGTGACAAAATCCAGTGTCTACACTATGGTTAGCTCGGTGCCAATCAAGAATTCCCAAGGAATTCCAAGGACTTCTCTCCCTATAGTGAACCAAGTCCGGTATCCTGACCCATCCCTCTCCCTAATGTGATATCCCATTGGCATTTGGTAGTACTTATAAGAAGAAACTATATGATCAACACAAAGTACTGTAAAAGTAAAAGTAATACACGCATGAAGATAGATATTTGAAATCAACAACTACTACAGCAAAATAAAAACCTATCTATCTAATTTAATGATAGGAATTCATTCATTCATTCTCCACTAATAACCCTGGCACCAACCCGATCAAGTTTGTGAACCATTGCTGAAGCCTTCAAACCTCCCCCTTCATGGTTGAGGAAAGCTTCCATCATTCTATATCCGATCTCTTTACCCTTCTCCATATCATCAATGACTGCAACAATAACCTTAGGCCCAACCAACTTACACCCGAATGCTCCTTCCTCTAATGCTACTTTCATCACCTTTGCAAGACCAGGAATTGTTGATTTACTCTCTTCCATACACTTCTCCAGATAATCATCACTGACCTTGTTTTTAATGCACGGTATTAGAAGGTAACCTACAAAACCGATACTATACCGATACGGTATCGCCCTAGATTTGGCTATATCGGGCAAAATTACCCTAGAATCTCCTTACAAATGAGTTTTCTGACCATTTTACCCCTTATTTGTACTGTGCTACCTATACATCGACGCGGTATTGGTATCAGTGACTAGCAACACCGGTACGTATTGCCTGATACCGGCGATACGATACCGATACTTGGAACCATGAACTGTTCGAAGAAGAACAAGGAGAATGAAATGTTGAATAAAAAAATTAATTAAACAAAAAATTGAAGAAAAAACAGAAAAAAAAATCGAATGGAGTAAATAATGGGAGAGAGAAGAAGTGGGTGGGTGCTTTCATTTTTTACTATTTTAATGACAAAAAAAAGTAAAAGTAGAAGATGAATGGTAGGTTAAATAGATTAATAGGTTACTAGGTGAAAAGGAAGGGCAATCTGGGTATTTAAAAACATGAGGGCAAAAAGAGATGTAAAAGTTTAAAAATAGAGTAGTATCAGAAAAGAAGTTTAAGGTAGGGTAGTTTTAATAAATATAGGCTAAGTGTAGGGTAGTGATAGTAATTGACCCTTATAAATTCGGCTCCTCTTCAGCGTAGGGGTGCGCTGGAGATTGTCCAGCGCGGCAGAGATGAATGACATGTGTACTCGACTATATCGAACAGTTTGAACTAATTAAGCACAAAAACTCGTATTTGCCTGCGATGGAGAGGATTATTCTTCAGAAAATTGAATTCCTTCTCATCGACAACAGAAATGACAGTCAAAATTGTCAACATTCACCAAAGCCTGCCATTCTTACAGATTCTCAAGTACAACATTCACAAAAGAGAAACCCAAGAAACGAAAGAAATAGAAATAATATAACCCACTTAGAAGAGGATTCAAATCCTAGTGTAATATCTTGGACTCGTTATTCTCATACAGTTCAACCAACCGCTGCAATTCCCGTGGGTGGTGCCAGATTCTCATCTTCAACAGGCTTTGTGGCCAGAAGAGCAGTCAAATCTCTGGAAACACAAATACGCCCAACTTTATAGCTCCTCTCAATATCTCTGTTCCAATTCAAAACAAACCCAGAGCGTCGAGAGCCCAAATCACCCTTTCCCAATTGACAAACCTAAGATCCCTAAACATCAACAGCCTTGGAAGCCATTATAGACAAGCTGTTCGATCACAAAACTCACTAGATAGGCTTAATAATGCTTCTCATTCCGAAGAACAAAATGCATTAATGCAAACCTAGTACGTAATTTTTTAGAGAGCAAAGAATAAATAGTGGTGGAACCCACCAACGAAGTGGGTATTTCAAGTAAGGAATTGGGTTGAACTGGTGTACAAAGACTGACAATTGAAGGCCAGGAAAGAGAAGTAGGTGGGACGGTAGTAGATCGTCTGTCACAGGTGGAGAAGACTAGAAGAAGGCAAGAATGCAAAGAGAGAACTCCACCGCAGGTGGAGGGGATTTGAAGAGGCGAGAGTACTAAAATGGAGAACTCCGTCGCAGGTGGTTGAACTCGCGCTTCGATTCCGCCGCCGCTGGTGGAGATGAGTCGATTCGAAGGGGGAACTCGCAAGAATGTCTCTGTAATTTCGTTTGGCGCTCGATTGTGGGAAGGAATTCAATTTTCTGCAGAATAATCCTCTCCATCGCATGCAAATACAACTTCCTGTGCTTAATCAATTCAAATCGTTCGATATAGCCGAGTACACATGTCATTCATCTATGTCGTACTGGACAATTTCCAGCACACCCTTGCACTGGAGAGGAGTCGAATCCATAAATCTTTGGGTTTTCTTCAAATGCCCCCTGAAAATGACCAAACGTCTAAATGCCCTCCTGAACTTTCACTAATTCCACTTGTAACCTTGCTTTCCAAACTAAGTACCAGTATAGTCTCTCCTGTTAGTCAGAGGTTAGAGTGGTGTGCTTCAGGTGTTTTAGAGTGAGACATATTGCAAGGTATTGCAATACTATTCTTCTTTTATAGAGACATCCCAGAAGAACTGTGAGAAGAAACCCCCCAAGCAAGCAAGTATAGAGATATACACAGTCAACCTAAAGAAAAGCTAGAGAACCCGGGTATCTGACAAAGCAGTGTGGGTTGAGAAAAGACAGAAGAGAAGCAATGATGCTTTGATTGTGCAGACGGCCTTCAAGGCTCATAGCAGTGAGGTACCATGGATTCTTGACAATTGATGTTTCACCCACATGATTGGAGACAAGAAAAGGTTCTTGAACTTGAATGCAGTGGAAGGTGGTTCTGTGAGATTTGGCAACAATGATGGGGCCAAGATTGAAGGCGGAGGTTCAGTTAAGCTAGACAAGAGGAAGCTCAAATCCAACAATATCTTGTATGTGATGGGGCTCAAACACAATCTCCTCAGTGCAAGTCAGATATGTGATGGTGGGCATGAGGGAACCTCAATTGGTATCAGAGCTGCAGGCAATCTGTATATCTTATCAGATGTCAGTGAAAATAAATGCATGTAGAGCCACGAGGATGAGAATTAGCTGTGGCATAGAAGGTTGGGACACATCAACTTCAAGAATCTTGCCAACCTTAGTAAGATGAAAGCGGTGAGAGATCTTCCAAAGATCAAGAGACCTGTAATAACAGGTTTGCTCCTTTAGCAGAGGTTAGAGTGGAGTGCTTCAGGTGTTTTAGAGTGGGACATATTGCAAGGTATTGCAATACTATTCTTCTTTCACAGAGACATCTCAGAAGAACTGTGAGAAGAAACCCCCCAAGCAAGCAAGTAAAGGGATATACACAGTCAACCCAAAGAAAAGCTAGAGAACCTATATCAGTATCTGACAAAGCAGTGTGGGTTGAGAAAAGACAGAAGAGAAGCAATGATGCTTTGATTGTGCAGACAGCCTTCAAGGCTCATAGCAGTGAGGCACCATGGATTCTTGACAGTGGATGTTTCACCCACATGACTGAAGACAAGGAAAGGTTCTTGAACTTGAATGCAGTGGAAGGTGGTTCTGTGAGATTTGGCAACCATGATGGGGCCAAGATTGAAGGTAGAGGTTCAGTTAAGCTAGACAAGGGGAAGCTCAAATCCAACAATGTCTTGTATGTGAGGGGGCTCAAACACAATCTCCTCAATGCGAGTCAGATATGCGATGGTGGGCATGAGGTTCTCTTCACAAAAGAAGGATGTGTAATCAAGAAGACAAAGAATGGCAAGGCAGTGGGATAGGGAACCTCAATTGGTATCAGAGCTGTAGGCAATCTGTATATCTTATCAGATGTCAGTGAAGATAAATGCATGTTGAGCCACGAGGATGAGAAATAGCTGTGGCATAGAAGGTTGGGACACATCAACTTCAAGAATCTTGCCTAGCTTAGTAAGATGGAAGCGGTGAGAAATCTTCCAAAGATCAAGAGACCTGTAATAACAGGTTTGCTCCTTTGGCAGAGGTTAAAGTGGAGTGCTTCAGGTGTTTTAGAGTGGGACATATTGCAGGGTATTGCAATACTATTTTTCTTTCACAGAGACATCCTAGAAGAACTGTGAGCAGAAACCCCCCAAGCAAGCAAGTACAGAGTAATACACAGTCAACCCAAAGAAAAGCTAGAGAACCTATATTAGTATCTGACAAAGTAGTGTGGGTTGAGAAAAGAGGAAAAAGAAGCAATGATGCTTTGATTGTGCAGACAGCCTTCAAGGCTCATAGTAGTGAGGCACCATGGATTCTTGACAGTGGATGTTTCACCCACATGACTGAAGACAAGGAAAGGTTCTTGAACTTGAATGCAGTGGAAGGTGGTTCGGTGAGATTTGGCAACAATGATGGTGCCAAGATTGAAGGTAGAGGTTCAATTAAGCTAGACAAGGGGAAGCTCAAATCCAACAATGTCTTGTATGTGAGGGGGCTTAAACACAATCTCCTCAGTGCGAGTCAGATATGTGATGGTGGGCATGAGGTTCTCTTCACAAAAGAAGGATGTGTAATCAAGAAGACAAAGAGTGGCAAGGCAGTGGCATAGGGAACCTCAATTGGTATCAGAGCTGCAAGCAATCTGTATATCTTATCAGATGTCAGTGAAGATAAATGCATGTTGAACCACGAGGATGAGAATTAGCTGTAGCATAGAAGGTTGGGACACATCAACTTCAAGAATCTTGCCAAGCTTAGTAAGATGGAAGCGGTGAGAGATCTTCCAAAGATCAAGAGACTTGTAATAACAGGTTTGATCCTTTGGCAGAGGTTAGAGTAGAGTGCTTCAGGTGTTTTAGAGTGGGACATATTGCAAGGTATTGCAATACTATCCTTCTTTCACAGAGACATCCCAGAAGAACTGTGAGATGAAACCCCCCATGCAAGCAAGTATAGAGATATACACAGTCAACCCAAAGAAAAGCTAGAGAACCTATATCAGTATCTGACAAAGCAGTGTGGGTTGAGAAAAGACAGAAGAGAAGCAATGATGCTTTGATTGTGCAGACAACCTTCAAGGCTCATAGCAGTGAGGCACCATGGATTCTTGACAGTGGATGTTCCACCCACATGACTGGAGACAAGGAAAGGTTCTTGAACTTGAATGTAGTGGAAGGTGGTTATGTGAGATTTGGCAATAATGATGGGGCCAAAATTGAAGGTAGAGGTTCAGTTAAGCTAGACAACGGGAAGCTCAAATCCAACAATGTCTTGTATGTGAGTGGGCTCAAACACAATCTCCTCAGTGTGAGTCAGATATGTGATGGTGGGCATGAGGTTCTCTTCACAAAAGAAGGATGTGTAATCAAGAAGACAAAGAATGGCAAGGCAGTGGCATAGGGAACCTCAAAGGGAACCGGAACTGCAGGCAATCTGTATATATTATCAGAAGTCAGTGAAGATAAATGCAAGTTGAGCCAAGAGGATGAGAATTGGCTGTGGCATAGAAGGTTGGGACACATCAACTTCAAGAATCTTGCCAAGCTTAGTAAGATGGAAGTGGTGAGAGATCTTCCAAAGATCAAGAGACCTGTAAATTATGTTTGTGGGCCATGTCAAAAGGGGAAACAAACTAGAGCTACTTACAAGCTCAAGGAATATCACACAAGTAACCCCCTAGACTCGATTCACACAGACCTGTGTGGTCCTATGAGAACAGAGGCCATTCGAGGAGAAAGGTACTTGTAAGAACCATGGATTACGAAAAATCCAAATTCCCGCCCAACAGGGAGGTTGGTTCTTCTCGATGCAAACCGGATCTCGCCGGTGAAACTTAAACCAAGGACCCCGATCCCTCCTAAGAGGGCAAATGGGTCAATAGGAAGCCGCCACCTAGAAAGGGTCTAGGACCCATAAATATTCCCCACTGGGGAAAGACTAATGACTCAATGGACAAGGCTGTGGTCTACCCAGATCATTGGGTAAGTGTCAGGTTACGGACTGGGAAGGTGTTAGGCACCCAGTCCACCCGGCTGAAGCCGGTCATCCTTTGCTTTGACCATTGTTGCTCACTAATACAGTCCTAGTTTCAGGCCACTTGTCCTATACTAGGTATCTAGGCATAACACTTGCAATCCTACACCAAATTTCTATGTTA
>NW_025318028.1:0-17036 GCF_018873765.1 Telopea speciosissima
CGAATGGGTCCAATACCCATGGTGGTTTCATCGATGACTTTTGGTCAAAGTTGCATAAAGTGGTACAACTTTTGGACCGTTGGTCAAGGTTTTGCATATAGTTGATTCTGCTCTCAAGGGACCAACCATGCCACATGTATATGCTGCCCATGCCACATCTATATGCCGCCATAGACTTGATGAATGAAGGTGTTTATAATGCGAATCCACGAGGTAGCAAACACTTTCTCAAAATTATCAAGGAGCGCTGGGAAAATCAACTTATGCATCCACTGCATAAGGCTAGTGAGTAGTTTGTTTTTTATGCAATTACATCTTTTAAAGTTAATTTGAAAGATATATTACTAACTATTAAGGCATTGACAATATGTAATATCAATTTCAGCATACGACTTGAACCCCAAATACCAATACAATCATAGGCTTGGGTTGAATAGTAGTCTTATTGAAGCAGCAAAACAAGTAGTTGCCAAGTTGAAACCGAATAGTAAATTACAAGCTATATGCAACAATGTGGTGAGTCTTATAAGTTATAATACATGTGGAATTACCTCAGTAAATACTAAATAGTAATGAGTCATTACTAATTTTAAATATTTTCCAAATGATTATAGTTGAAGACTTTTAGGGATGCATTGGGGAGTTTTAAAACCGATGTTGCAGGGCAAGGCCAGACACGCGGTGATGCTGGTACTCATTAGTCATTACTCAATTCAATATCTTATTCTTTAAATTATGTATGTATTGAAACTTTTGAAATGAATATAACATGTCTCTTTTGTTGTAATGCAGCTGAATAGTGGGTGTTGTATGGGGGTTTGGCAAAGATTTTAAGGAAAATAGCGTCGTGGCCTATCCCGTCCTCGTGGTACCAGTAGGCAGGCTGATCTTATGGACATCGATACCTTATCTGGCTTTGTTGGTGGATTGAGTATTGGCGATAAGGACAGCAGATCGAGTGGGCATTTCCGAGCCCCATCTTTTCATATATAGAGCAGTCCATCTCCAGCACAATCAGAGTATAGTTCATCTCATTCACATCCATATGGCGAAGGGCAGTTGAATTGGGGGGAGGGGAGCATATCTCTTCTCCATCCATTCCCAGTTTTGAGTATGACTCCCACTTGACATCTTTTCCTACCCAACCCACCAGTCGTACCCGTACATGCTCCAAGAGGCGTCATATCATAGTGGATCAATGGGTAGTACTTCTTCACAGTTTGGGGACCCATATCCTAGGATAGGTTGCCTTCAGCATGTTGATGATGCAATTTACATGGCCACTGTGGATGACTACACTCGTTTCTTCTCCCAGACTATGAGTGTGGTCGATCCTGGACAGCGGAGTAATTATTATTAGAAAATTTGTAAACATTTGAGTCACTTGATCACTACTTGACTTGTATTGGACTATTGGGGATAGTATCATATTGATATCATCTTCTTGAGTTGTTAACTTGTTATTGACTCAATGTACTTAATATTATGACTTAAGTTATGACTTATGAGTCATTCACTTTATATTTCCAACTTCCAAGTCAACTTGTTTAAATTTCTTATTAATCATTAAGTTATTATGTCCTCTAGTACTTAAAGTCTTAAACAATGTGTATGTGTAATTAACTAAGTTATACATTAGGATTTGCCTGTACATTGCCAATCAATGGTGCAAATCCAAAACACCACTTTGGGTAACTATTTTTGCAATTTGAACATTTAAATGTGTTTATATAGCCTAAAATAGGGTTTCCATGAAGTTTCAGGCCTTAACTTGGTCTAAAACTCACCGAAATGACCTACCGAAACATAACAGAAAAAATGCAAAATTTCAACCGAACCGAAACGAGTTTTCAAACTATGCCTAGGACAATTCTACCCTTGAACCCATATTACCACAAAAGCAAAGCAATAACAAAACAGTAACTGCACAAGAAGAAGAAAGGAAGAAAAGAAGATTAGTCTTGTTAGGTCCAAGACTCATGGTTTTCACTGGAAGGGAAACTGTGAGCAATAGCATGTATTTTTAATACGAGTCTTCGACATTACAAGGACATAATAACTAAATTACAAGAAAGGACACTGAATATAAAACAAAGACTAGAATACCCCCTGCACATTACTTAACGCTTTAACAATGCCGAAATTCCAAATTGAACCACTTCCAAAGTCTAAACATCATTCTATCCAGAGAGAAATCTCTAGCAAATTTTTTTTGTTTCTTTTTTCACTTCTTTTATCCGCAACAAAATAATTTCATTGATTTTGATTAGTAAGCCACACAGTTAAGCTTCAGAATGCCCAATAGAAAAGACAAATGCTATTGATCAAGTTGTTACATGGTCTCAGGGAATAATCCCACATTGACTAAGTTTTGAGACCCTGGATGACTTAATATAATAGTTGGGCCTCTCTACCTAATGGGTTAACCTTTTGAATTGGATAAGTCAACACATGGGATCTTAATGGGATCCTACAGAAGCTATAATGACAGGATTTTGAAGGGATAGGCTGCTCTTTCTTATCAAGTGGATGAAGAGGAGTGGTGCATCTAGAGTGTTGTGTGATCAACACATTCTATTAAAACTAAAGTAAATTTTTATATGACAGCTACAAGACCAGTAATGATATATGGAGCTGAATATTGGGTGGCAAAGAAACAACATATGAATAAAATTAGTGTAGCCAAGATGAGGATGTCAGATGGATAGGTGGTGAAACTAGAAAAGATATAATAAGGAATGAGCACATTAAAGGTGAATTAGGGGTAGCTCCTCTACATGATAAATTGAGAGAAAGTCACTGAGGTGGCATGGTCACGTTCAATGAAGATCTCTGAATGCACCGTTAAGGAGGAGTGATATGATTCAGACTGCATAAGCTAAAAGAGCAAGGGGTGGCCTTAAAATGAATTTGGGAGAAATTGTGAGAAAGACATGCATGAATTAGGTTTTGAGCACAAATATGGCTTTGACTAGAGTTGAATGGTAAAACAGGAACTGTGTAGCCAACCTCATTTAATTGGTATAAGGCTTAGTTGAGCTGACCTAAGGTTCTGTTCCTGCTTATGTAGTGACAAAAGGGTGAAAGATTAGCTGTAATGGTGGGCTTCTAGTAGCACTGAATTTTTAAATATAAATGCCTAAGATATTAGACACCAATTGGTTTTTCCCTTTCTGAATTGCTAACCTATTGTAGCCAGCTTCTGGCCTAGCAGATTATATAGAACATTTTTTAAATTAAATGTTTTATAGATTTTCTATTTAATACAAAAATAATTTCAATTTTCAAAAAAAAATATATTCTTCATCTAAATTATGGAGAAAAGAGCAAAAATTATGAGAAAACTGTAACAGATTTGGACAATTAAAAAAATAGCAGATCCAGAAAAAAGACAAGTAGACTTGGGGAAGCATACATGTAGGGAATGAATTGCAAACACATTAGGTTTCAATTTTACAAAATATTTCAGTAATATATAGAGCTTCTAAAGAAATAACCATCCATAGCAAGGGCCAAGAAGCACCAGTGCAGCTCATTCACAACATATTCTTCACAAAGAACTGAAGTATTACTTAATAAAAATGCAAATAGACATACAACTGAAAACAGTTCCCCGTGCTTACTCTTCATCTGACAACACAGGCCCCCCGTCGAAGTAATCACCCAGGAACAGAATCACATCAGGCTTGAAAGGCAAAATAGATGCAAGATATGATCTCCGCATATACAAATCTGTGTAAAACTGTACGATCTCCAGAGCAAGTGATTTTGGAGCAAGTCCAAGGGAAGTCTTGTCCATAAGCTGTTATGGATGAGAAATCAATGCCAGAATATAGTGGAGGGGAAAATAAAAGTACTGGGACACGAGTTAGAAGTTAGAACTACCTGAGGATCAGCAAGAACAGCAACCTTCACAAAGTCATCCACATAAGCTTCTTCACCCATCATCTGCAATAGGATGTCAAAGACATGTCCATACTGTGTCATGACTCATTATATTAATTTTTTTTTTTTCCTCTTTCAACTTACCTTTTGTTTTTTTTTTTTTTTTTTTTTTTTTTGGGAAGTTTGGGTCACTTTTTCTTCTAAGTTCATAAGAGTATCCATATAGGATTTCAATACATATTGAACAATGATAAAACAAAATGGGTGTTAGAACCAAAACCTTATTTGTAAAGAAAGGCATACCCACTATGAGGTGTGATACCTAACATACATCACTCCACAATCACATCACATGAGGGAAAGGAGTGAAATTGAAGGAATGATATGGTGTCAAAAGAATGATCAAGGGAAAAATGATCACGATGAATGAAAAGAGAGAAAAGGGTTCAGAACTTTCCTTTTTCCAACTTCCTTGGGTCATGATCCCCAATATCATCATCCATCGATTTCCCTCGTATCCTTCTAAGAGAGCCCACAAAACATATGATTTCTTCGAACTAAGCTTGTTTATACCAGTGTTTCAAATCTCGCCAATATCTCAAAAATTTCGAGAATTTTGACTTTACCGAAACGACTTAGTAACCAAAACCAGAAACCAACACTGTTTTGGTTGGCATACTGCATATGTTTAATTTCGGAAACGATACATTCCAAGGTATAAATACACCTAATTTTGCGAATTCAGTCGCCATTTCGACCAGAACTTATGTGTTTCACCTGCTTCGACCTGGAGAAGGAGAAAACCCTTGGAAACTTGGATTTTTAACATAACCACTTTAAACTACTGGAATACAGTGCTAGGGGCACTCACACCACTCCAAAGAGATCAGTTGCTGCTTGTTGGAGAAGATTTGGCCACATTCAACAGATTCAGGCATACAACTTTTTCCCAAAAAAAAATTTTGAAAAAAATATGATAAATAACTGTCGTTTGGTAATGAACTTTTTTATATGTCTGACAACCGGAGGGCAATCTACGACCTCATGGTGTCAAACTTTTTTCTGTTTATATATAATTTTTTATTTTTATGGCTAAAAAAATTGATTTTCCTACAACAAAAATGTGAAAAAATTAGGTTAATATAAATTGGATGGGGCTCAATTATATATATGTTAATCACTGTTGGCTGATCTACGGCCTTACAGAGTCGAAAATTATTTTCTTCTAGTAAATAATTATTTTTATTTTTTTCAATAATAAAAATAGTTAAAATTTTCAGAAAAAATAGGAAAAATATTCTGTTTTGGTTTGAGAAATAAAGGGAAATTATGTTGCTGATTTCAGCGTGTTAATGAACCGCATATGAGGCTTATAATGTTGTACCATATTTGGTTTTCTTGTATTAGGCCGATATTTTTTCGAAAGAAAATTTTGAAAATTAATTTTATTATGAGAAACTAATAAGGGTTAGAGGAAAAATAATAAATGCCAATATAGTTGTTTCAGTAGTCTCAGTTTGATGTTTCTCAATTAATAATGGCTTCTTTTCTTTATGCAAAAGTAAGGAGGTGAGATAATGGCTGATAGGGAAGGCGATGGGGGAGGCGATAAGGGATGACGCAACGGAGGAGGCAGGAGAGGTGGGAGGGGAGGTGACATGGGAGAGATAGCATGGCTGCATGGCACTCTGATTGATGGTGACAAAAGAAAAACAGAATGTAACTACTGTCACAATAGGATTATGAGAGGTGGGGCCACAAGATGAAACAACATTTGGCTGGGAATGCCACAGATGTGGCTACATGCCCCATGGTACCTGTGGAGATTACTAGGTCCATAGCTGAACAAGTGAGGGGAGGAATAGGAAAAACGCAGAAAAGGAGAAGGCAAGGATAGAATTTGTGGAGGCAGTTCATGCGACCCACCCAGTACAGGGGGATGATGATAGTGATGATGACAGTGATGACCCTGTGTATGTGCTTGATGATGTGCAGACAGAGGCAAAGGATAGAGATCTTCGGCAAGCACAGGAGAGGAGCAAAGCCACCTAACATGAGGAACAGGGTAGACACAGACACTCTAGGGGAAGAGCTGGTCCGTCTAGAGCAGGTGGTAGTGGTAGTAGAGGAGTTGGTCCATCAATGCAGCTTGTGTTTCCCTTCAAGGGATCACGGAGTACTAAGCAGCTCCACCTCCTCCAGTGGGCCCACCATGACGGGACCCCGTATTAGAGCAGGATCCAGGGATCTACAAGTAAAAAGGCAACAAGCAGCGTAAATTGAAGGGGATATGGGGTAATGTGAGGAGGATGGTTGCGGAGGTTGTGTCTAACTAGTTGTTATTCCACAGCATCCCAGCAAACCCTACTACAGGGCCCTATTACCAGATGATGCTAGATGCGGTTGTTGAGACTGGCCCAAGGGTCAAGGGGCCCACTGCATATAAGGTGATGAATGTATGTTTTCCTCAGCAGAAAAAGGAGCTTCATGAGTATATAGATGACCTAAAGGGAATGTGGGAGCTATGGGGTGACAATTATGTGTGATGGTTGGACTTGGCCCACAAGAAAACCCATCATCAACTTTATGGTTTACTATGACAGCATAGAAGGACAGTATTCCTAGAATCTATGGATGCATCCAAGGAGAACAGAGGATGCAAAATACATTTATAAGTTGTTGAAGGAGGTGGTTGGGGAGGTGGGAGTAGAGAACGTTGTCCAGGTTGTGACAAACAACGGAAGCAACTTCAAAAAGGCCGGTCAAATTGATGAGCAACAGTAAGTACCGATGCTTCCGGACCTCTTGTGTAGCCCATCGCATTGACCTGATGGTGAAGGACATGGGGAAGGTAAAATTTGTGCAGAGTGTGGTTGAGAGAGCAAGACAGATGAGCACTTTCATTTACAACCATGGGTTTGCACTGAACCTTCTGAGGGAGAAGAATCAAGGGGATCTGGTCATGCCCGGCCTCACTAGATTTGCCACAAACTATATTGCATTAAAGAGCTTTGAGGCGAAGAAGGCTGGACTAAGATCTATGTTTGCATCTGAGGAGTGGTTTGGGCAGAGGGAACCGAGTTCCACTAGTTGTAAGGCAGCACAGGCAACCATTGCATCTCAAGAGTTTTGGGTCCAGTTGAGTAAGGTGGTGAAAGTATTAGGCCTAGTTGTCGCGATCCTAAGGAAGGTGGACTTTGCTTTAAAGCCCACCATGCCACAATCGTATGTTGTTGTGGACATGATGAAGGACCGCGTCTACAATACGATGCCACGTGCAACAATGAGGTGAGTTTTGTAGTTCTTTAAGAATATAATATGTGATTACTCCAAATGGGTTCCTAACATATTCAATTTTCCAAATGGGTATAGATTAAAAGTTTCAAGAATCCATTGGGGAGTTTTTTAGCCCTCGCCGCAAAGTCTGGCAGAAATACTACTGATGCTAGTATGCAATTCAGTGCTATATTCTCTTGCTTACTACAAAGAACTTGTGAAATGAATAAAACATGTGTTGTTTTTGTAATGCAACTAAATGGTGGGTATCGTATGGGCGTTCAGCAAAACATTTGAGGAAGATAGCAATCAAGGTCCTCTCCCAAACATGTTCCGCCTCCAACTGTAAGCGAAACTAGAGTACGTTTACATTCATCCATTCAAAGAGGTGCAACCGATTAGATTCCCAACGGCTCGCTGACTTGGTGTATCTACCCTACAATATGAGGTCGAAGGTGCAACACATATGCTTGGGTATGGAGAATGACAATAACCAGATCAAGCTCGTCAACATTTCCAGATCGAGTCAAAAGATGAGGATCCCTTGGTGGAGTGGATGAGGGATAGAGGTGAGCCAATGATGGACCAGGCTGGGGATAGGCCTGACCCCCATAGCCAGTGAGATGGGTGTTGATGTGGATGAGTACATAGCTTCAAATGGTCAGATACACTCACAGACACCCCAACCATTTGATCCCACACCTGGCAGAGATGATAACGAGGACCCTGACTGGTCCACTTCCTCAGGTGATTAGACTCTTGGTAAATTCGCGTATTATACGCGTTCCCGAACGTTTAATTGAAAAAAAAGTATTTTTTCGTATGAATTCATTAATAGGCTTTTATACGCGGATTTTAAGGTACAGAGTATTAAATGTGAATTATACGCTTACGGTTTTTCTTAAAAAAAATTAAAATAATCGATTGATTCCCTTTGCCCTAAACCCCTAACCCCGAAAATCCCTAATCGACTTATCGACCTCACCCTTCAGGTTCACAATACGAAACCAAGCACGGAAGCAGATCACTTGGAGTTAGATTTTGGAACCCTACCCTTGTCCCCTTCTTCTCCAGCTCTGTTCCCAGATGATTTCAATGGTGGCCGTTGACTGAAGCTCCAATTTGTAGAACTACATCGTGATTGTAGCAGCGGGAAGGCGACTCACTGCTCCTCTTCTCCAGTGAGCCCCTGCCCCGGTGCCCCCCCTTTTCTTCTCCATCTCCGTCAAGTCAATCAGGGCCTCTCTCTTGTAAATTTTTTATCAGATGGATGAATCTCTCTCTCTCTTCTTTTTCTGGGGAGGGGGCACTTTTCTCGACCCCAGATCTAAGAAAGAACAGACCCAATTATCATGAGCTTTCTGAATAAAATTTGAAATCTCGCCATGATCAACATTTTTGACACCCGGAACAATATATGTAATTTGTTGGGGGCTTGGGGCTTAATGGAGGATGTAACGCCATTCTACCACAGCCACAGAGAGAGAAAAAACAAAGTAAGAAGAGAGAAAGAAAACACTGAGTCACCATTTGAAAACTAAAATTCTGGAATTAGATGGTAGAATAAAAACTAATTTTGGGATTAAGGCCTCAGATAGGGCCCAAGTTATGGTCGAATGTTAGTCCTTAGGGTACCCTTTGAATCCCAAAATAGTGGCAGGATCTGATTAACAGATTTGCCTGAACCCACAAAGCTCTATTGCTGAAACCACAACACAGAACAGGGGAACCACAAGTCTTAAATCATAGAAAACAGGGTTTAACTATCAATAACAGGACCAAGATCAGTGATATCAAACCAACTCAAAATCAGAGATTAAACATTCAATAACAGCATTCGATTGATAGAGATAACAGTACCTAGTTTGCGCATAAAAACAGAGTATAAACAGCAAGAAAAATCCCAAGTTGTCCACCTTTTGATCCAGATCAGAATCCCTGTGTCTGTAATGGTTTCTCACCCCCAGAATCTCTCAGCTATGTTGCAGAGCAAACTTCTTCAATTGCATAAATCGTGAGTCTGAGCCTTGACTCTTACAATGCTTAACTAGTTTTGCTGAATTTTTTAATGGTTAATTTGTAACTATCTAGTCTTCAGTCTAGTGGCTGACTGGCTGTTACTATCTAGTTAAATTGGAACTTTGGAATTGTTACACCTTATGGCTGTTGTCTAAATAGTTATATTTTGTTGCTTTGATCACTTATATTTGTGGTTTGGTATTATAGAATGTTTGTTTTCTTTTATGGGATTTTTATGGTTCTACAACACATTATGTCTTACACATCTTAAGTTTGTTGAGATACTGTTATTGATATTTTGATATGTTAAATGATAATCTTATGAGATGTAATAGGATTTCTTTTTGATAAAATCATTGTCTATATGCTATCATTTCGTTTATTAGGTGGTGAATGTTTGTTATTAGGGTTCGACCGTACATTGCCAATCAATGGTGCACATCCAAAACACCATTTTGGGTGACTATTTTTGCAATTTGAACATTTAAATGTGTTTGTATAGCCTAAAATAGGGTTTCCATGAAGTTTCAGGCCTTAACTTGGCCTAAAACCCACCGAAATGACCTATCGAAACATACCAGAAAAAATACAATATTTCGACCGAAATATCCGAAATTTCGAATATTTCGGATATTTCGGTCAGCTTGAAATACCGAAACGAAACGAGTTCTCGAACTATGGTCATATGGTCAGTGGACCCAAAGTCAATGACCCATGTAGAGGTAGTAGGAGCAGATGAAGAGGCCTGTAAAGTGGATGCAGGTGTAGAATCTAGCACTGCAGGTGTAGAAGCAAAGCGATCCAGATATGACAAAACTTTGCAAAAAGCTGCAATATCATCCTGAGTGAGAGATCTGGTGTCTGTCCGTAGTCCATATGGATATCCCATAGTTTAACCTCAGTCATCATAGTGTGTACTCTGGCTCCCCCTCTCCTGTTGTCATGCATACCAGGGAGATGCCCATAAAGTATCCAACATCTCTCTCGAGTGTGTCCAAATTTCTCACAGTGGTCTCAGTTGAATCTATCCCTGTCATTCCCTTGAGGTGGAACTTGGTCTCTTCCTCCAACAACTAACATAATGTAGGAATGCACGCAAAAAGGGAAATGATACCTAAACCAAATGGGGAGTATACACTCTACCCAAACAGAGACAATTCTTCCTAGTTAGGACTTCTCCGAATAACCTCTGTCGATTCACTGCCCAGATTGGCTGAAGAAACACACTTACAAGATAGGGGTAACACCCAAAGTCAAATGGGGAGTATACTCTCAACCCAAAAAAAAAGCTTTCAAACACTGGTGAGCACAATCCAGCAACTAAACAAGGCAAACATCTCAAAGAAATTCAACACCACCACATGCTTTAAAGTATAGCTTCATCACACAACCACTAGAGAAGCTCAACCAACATAACCCACCAACACCAAGCAGCTGGAAGTATCATATATGCATAAAACAAGCAAAACAAGGAAAGACTGGCGCTGGCGGTAGCTTAAAAACAATAGAAAATTTGAGTTGTGGAGCCTCAACTCATAAAAGCATGGGACAAGACCATGGAGAGTTTATAGTACACCCTAAAGCGAGCCAAAAAAAGTCTAACCTCAACTTCAATACTGGCCAGATAAGAGAGAGAGAGAGAGAAAAGACCAAAAAAGGCTGGCGGTAACTTCCTCTAAACCTGGTTTGACTAGATTTGATCTCCAAGAGTCTAGTTCTTCAAATGAGGTCTTTGCTTGGTGTTTCCATGGTTCTTATTCATGTTCCTTGCAAGGTTGCCTCAAATATCTCACAAAGTATAGCCTCCACACAATGCAGCAAAGAAACAAGGAAAAATAGGGAAGCGGTACCTAGAATGAGTTCTTCTCAGAGTTGGGCTCAGCAGCCCTTCTCTTCGTGAACCGAGGGCAAGAAGGAATGAAAGGAGGGCCTAGGACGATCCAAATGGACCCTACCCCAGCCTCAATGGCAGCCGGATGAGAGAGATATGCCCATTCCAAGAAAAAACTGGCAGTAAATGTGGAGATGCTGTCCCCTTTTGGTTTGAGCTTCAAAAGCTCTATTTCTTCATGTGAGACCTCTTCTTGATGTTCCAATGATCTTCAAACAAATTCATCTCATGGTTTCTTCAAATCTTTGTCATAGTATTCTCTTCCTTGGAACTCCTTTGTAACCTACGGTTCCAAAGAGAGGAGGAAAGAAGAACAAGAAAGTAATCAACTCTCAACCAACAAAGTGTGCTTTGATACCAAGTTGGAAGTTAAAGAATGTACAAGAACAAGGAGAAGGCTGAAGAGAAAAATGGTGGAATGTTGTGTGTTAGAGAGCTATCTATACCACACCTATATTACTTCACTAATAAGATAAAAAGAATTACATACACCTCCCTAGGGAGGTTAAAGGTCAAAAAAATAGAAATTACAATATAAGGCAACTAGTCAACAATCTAGTTCCTAAACCACCCTTACTACATAAACTCTAATACTTTTGACCTAAATGAGACACCAAAACAAAACGAAATTTCGATCCTTGGTTTATACTAGTGCTTCGCCAGTTAAGGAGACTTTGGATAAAATTTCAGGTTTCGGCAAAATCTAGTGAAATATTTTGGTTTTGCAAGATGTTGAAATGAAATGTTATACGATACGCAAAAAATGAAATATTTTGGTTAAAATTTCAACGATATGTACCTTTTGGTATACAATCCTTCTATAAAAAATCCATAGTATCGAACGAAATGGATCGAAGTTTTAACCCACTTCGTTAGCTTAGTTTTTTTCTGTAACACCCCGCATGCATGTCATGATTTTTTTAACTATTATATTAGATGAACTTGAATATTTTAATGACTTTTAGAATATTTTAATAATATTTACATTATAATGGGTATGTGATACCATTATTTATTATTATTTTATTGATGTGCCATTATTTTATTAATGTACCTGAGCAAGGGCATAGTTGTTATTTTCAACATGGTCAATGGCATGAAAATGTGAATTGTTTTGGTATACTAAAATCTGTTTTATTATCTTTATATATTATTTAACTGACTAAAGTATTGTTTTTATATTATAATAATGTAGGGCATATTTTTTATTATTTTTCATATGGGTCTTTCATATAATCATATTATAAGATTCTATTGCATTCAAATACACTACGGTATTTTTATATATTCAAGTGAATAGTGCTTATATGACATATATAACTATATATGATGTATTTATATATCAAAGACTAAGTAAACAGTGTTTCAGTGATGGGTTTCATCAGTAATACATCATGGAGTTAGTGGGTTGTGAGGTGGCAGCTTACACCATCAGCATTAATAGCATGATGTTAGTGGAAAATTGAGGTGATAGCATGGTTTTAGTGGGATTGAAGAGGTGGCAGCTTGAGGATTAACATGGTTTTAGTGGGACTGAAAAGGTGGCAGGTTGAGGATTAGAGGTTGGTGCGTGGCATTATGTGGCTTCAGCCTAGATAGCCACCTAACATGGGTACATGAGGTGTTCAACAACAGAGAGTTGATTTCCTAATGATGCTTTGACTGGAATAAGTTATGATTAGTAGTAATTAGTAATAAGTATGTATTTGGATTAAAATAGTTATTTAGTATTAATAAACAAGGATTATTAGTCCCTTAATCCCCTATTGCTCCCCTGAGGTGGACCCTCCTATGGTCCCTACTCCTTTGTCCATTCCTTCTCAGGCCCAACCCACCACCCGCTTCCATTTGGCTGATCCCGCTGGTCTTAATGGGCCAGCTCCTACTAACCATTCGACCAAGATTCAAGAACTCGGTTTCGGTACAGGTTTCGCCCAGCCAAAAAACCGAGTTGGGCCAAGATCTCAGCGAGTTGGTGTAAATTTTTTTTTTAAAACTTGAAGGCTGATTTTGATGGGTTTTAGACCTAGTTTGGACTTGAAACTTGGTACTCAGCCTATTTTAGGCCATTTAAACACAATGGCACTATCAGATTTTGCAAAAACTAAGTCCAAATAGGAGCTTCACTTCGGAACCTAGGTTGGTAGGCGACGACATACTAATAGGCCCTATTCTACACATAATTTAGTAATTGAAAGCAATCAAATCATAAAATTAATATAAAAAAAAAAAACTTAAATAAACATTATAAATGTGAAAGTGTATAATACATCAATCTTAACATATTACATATATCTCTATCATTCCAAGCCAAGTTGCCGAAGCATGTAAACCTCTGATTGGAAAACATAGAATTCTCATGTCATAGTGCTGCTGCAGAATTGCACGTAGTCTTCAACACAAGTCATATAAGTGTTGTCATCAGCTAACCGAAGGTACCCTATCCTAGGGTATGGAAGAGGCGGTTGCGATGAGATCGATCCACTGCAACTGCCACCGTCAAAAATCCTCAAAAATCATGTCAAATGCACCCTTCCCTCACTTCTTTGTCGAGTTCACTGAGACAGTCAAGTTCTGGAGAAATCTCGACTGTCTCGATTGAGATATGTACATTATAAAGGTAAGTTTGGTTCAAATCTCGGTCGAACCAAAATCTCAAACCGAGATCTCGACCGAGTTGTGGTAATATTTCATTTCGCCTAAAGTCTCGTCTCGCCTTTGCAAATAGCAAGATATTACCGAGATCTCGACAAGTTCTTGATCCATGCATTTGACCCATTGTTCTAACCCGCCCGTCCCGGCTCACCCATGTTTGGGCCTAAACTCCAACATTGGGTTGCCCCTCTCTGTGCCCCAGTCCATTGCCCCCCATCCCTTCGAGTTTTTTGCCGCTGTAACCCTAGCTCCCCTCCTTTTCCTAAGAATCATCCCTACATTCCCTATTCCTTGGCCTGCCCGGAGAGGATTTTGCCCCTAGGCTCGGATATCAGAGGTCATGCCCTCTGTCGTGAGCCAATGGATCCTAGATAGTTTGCTTCGCAATGGATGGCTTTGGTTGCTTTAGTTTAGGTGTCTCCCTTTTCTTTAGTGCGCTATTTTGTTGGGGATCTTCCCCCTTTTATTTTCTTTTTATGTAACTCCTTGCCCTGATTAGGCAGGGCTTTGTTATTGCCTTGTGCATGTATTTTTCTCCCCCCCCCCTTCTTTCCTTTGGTTGATGAATTTGTTATTCATCCAGGAAAACAAAAACCAGGGATTATAAGAAAGGTATATATGTTAGAATGGAATTAAGAAATCAAATTATTAAGTACCCAGCAAAATGAAATCGGTTCTGGAAAAGAAGAAAGGAAGGAAGAATCTGCTCTAACTATGAAATCAAATAGAATTGGAAGTTCTTTGGGCTGCTGTACTATCAGATCCTAAGAGTTTCCTGTGTTTAGATTAGAGATACAATATAGTTCAGCAAAGAAATAAAGGAGGAGTTGAAGATTAAAGAGAAGGATTCGATTATCTCAAATCTGGAAGTTGTAATCTGAGGTAATGACTTAATTATTGAGGTCTGGGGATGAGCATTTGGAGTTTGGATGTTCAACTTTGAAAGCGCATAGAGAAGAATTGAAGAGGAGAATCACAGCAGATTAAGGAAAGAACGTCTTTTGGTTCCCTGCTGAAACAGAGGAAGAAAGAAGAAGAGATTGGGTTCTCATCTCTATACGGTATAAACAGATTTCTTTTTGTTTGGTTGAATCTGAAGTATAGAGCATTTAATCTATGTTTTAGATTCATTAATAGAGAGTGTTTTTGGGTAATTAGTGCCCTGATTAAAGGGTTATTAGGCAATGGAATGGAAGGGCAGAACTGAATTTTAACCCGGCTGAAACAGGGGCACCGAGTTGAACTTGGACTTAGGCAGTTAGGCAGAAACCCAAGATCCGGTAGCAACCGTCAGCTTCTATCGTCAGAGAGAAAATGTGGATTATGTAGGGGTTTTTTGGGAGTTTCCGTTTAGGACTTTGAGGACAGATCTTGTATCACTCTGATAGTTCATTAATGTGTCTTTTACACTCTGCTTTTTTGGCTTAGAATTTTATGTCTATTCATTCCTAATGCATATTTTAGTTGTTTTAATTGAATTAGGTGTGTTCTAGTACACTAAATTTTGTGTGGAATAGGCAATATTAGAAAATGTATACAACAACATACAGCGTATGCTACCAACCTAGGGTCCGAAGTTAAACTACACCATTTTGCTGGACGAGACATTGACAGTTGTTGCTGATTCAAAGAAAGAACACATAGAGTTTGTTATGCCACCATGGTTCTTTGAAGAGCAAGCCCCATGCATTGAAGACTTTATCCCCAATGTTCCTGCCTCATCGGAATTTTGTTTGGGGATGGTCAAAGCTGCTGATCACATGTTGATTCCCCCCCATCACTGCAAAATTTGAGGATGAATTTTTTCAAGTTGGGGAGAGGTGATGTAGGTTCATCATAGAAACTGGCTTATTTCTTTAGAAATAGGCTTAGGGTTGAGTTATATACATGTTGGGCCTTTGATCCCAAGGGTTTTCTATGTATTAGGACACTTTAATGAGCCTAAACTAGGAGTACATAGGTTGCATACGGGATTAGCCCAATACTTAGTTTATTTTTATGTTTTTTTAATTGAACCGATTCAAATTGGTTGTATCCACTTGGTTCAATGTAAGTGATCATGTAACGTGGTTAAGTGGTCATGTGACAACTTAAGTGGTCATGTGATGTAAGTTGGGCTGGATTAGGACTCTATAAGTCCAGTCATGTTCTGAGTCTATTTCCTTTAGTATTCTAGTTTCTTAGTCAGTTTAAGTTACCTAATAGGTTAGGGATAGGGTTAGGCCTTTCCTTTTTAGTGTCTAAATCTATTTTTGAGTCTACTATATAAGTTTGTAAGGGAGGCCAGCATTGAATACGAATTTTGATTAATAAAAACTCAGCTTAATGCTTACTGCCTTTGTTGCTGCTATTCTCTCCTATGAGATCCAGTCTTGTGAGTCATATCAAGACCCCCCCTTGTGAGTAATATCAAGGTTGAAGGACTGGAATCCCCAATGACTCATCTTGTAGATCAGGAGGTCCTCTCTTAGCTTTTCTTCAATCTGCTACTGTTGGAGATCAGTGTTAATTCAAGTAAATAGTTTTATAATTCTGCAACTTCATTCCTCTTCTTAATCCTCCACTTAACCCTAATCGATTCCCATAACCCTAGCCTCACTCTAAAATCTGTCCAGCCTCATCCCTCCACTCGATCTCAGTTGCAGCCCAATCTGTCCATCAAAACCCTAAATCCAATTCTGCCCTAATTAGCCTAAGCTGTCCCAATCGGCAGCCAGCCTTGTTTGCTGATCCTATTACCCTAGTTCCTAGTGGGACTACTCCTACCTAGGACTACATTACTTTGACAACCGGTTTCTCTTTTGCACTTTTCTTATTCACCTCTGTCACCAAAAAAAATGAATTCAACTATAAAGAAAAAACAATTTTTGTAAATTTTTTGGTTCGTGCAACCAAAATCCAGCATTCACACTTGTGAGAATATTTTCATAAAGTACACTGTACATGCTGCAATCTGCATAATCCATTCATGCCCATCCCCGATTCATTCTTTCAATAGCCAAGGCATCAACCTCCCACTTGCTCATGCCACGCTGAGAAATCAGAATGAAGGGAATGCGGAAGAGCACAATCTTGAATTGTCTCAACAAGCGGATTGGATCATATGGGCTGATCAAACCACGAAGTAGAACTCTGTTCATGCTTGATTAAAAGCAGCCCTTCGATCAAAAGATAACCTAATTGGGTGTTACTGTCAATCAACTGTACATTATTCTTTTACTTGTCAGGAAAAATGTACATTGTTCTTTTCACTCTTTGAAAACAATTCATGAATGGCCACGATAATCATATCAGTGAGCATAAGTTTTTG
>NW_025318029.1:0-17034 GCF_018873765.1 Telopea speciosissima
GTGTATGAATGCTTTGGGTACCCAAGTGGGCCCTGCAGGACTTGGAAACCCTGCCTGTGATGGTCCTGCAGCACTGTCAAGTTGGGGACAGTACTGTAAGACTAATATAACCTAGGGACATGTACCAATGTGACAAATCACTATTCTGCCCCTAGGCCACCATCTCTGGATGATGCATCGGGACATAGACCTAAGGCCTAGTGCAAGGCCCAGAGAATTCCAAGTGATGACCAAATGTACACAGAGTCAACCTAGTGAGCTTAGATCAACCCTAGGACATCCAAAAATAGTTTGGAATATTAAATGACAAATTTTTTATTTATATCGAGGATTTGATCCCGCGCTCAAGGCCTATAGCCAGACTGCAGTCGAAACTGATTTTACAATTGAGTTTGTTAGAACCAAACCCAGGTGAGTGAAATATTATCGTGTATGTACGTGTAACAGTATTATTATGCCGGCAATTGAATTCTTTAATTATAATGTTGTGTTATTTAATTCAATGCAATTACTCAAAACTGTTATACATTGTATGTCTGTTGATCAACTCTGTGATTATATCATGATGACTGTGAATGTTAGACTAGATGCCGTAGTTGGCTTGGAAATGAGGCCGGTGGTAACCGTATCCCATACTCGTACGATGCCATATAGACATGGGGTTAGAGTTTGATCACCCGTGTTACGCACCCTTACCAACAGGCATTAAGGTGTTGGATGATTGTGAGGACTATCATAAAACCTTAGGCATTTATGCCAGGAAGCCTCAGCACAGCTGGGATGCCCCAGGGCAAATTTATCGAGAAGCCTCAGGCTACAAGCTTGGAAAGCACCACTAGGTGAATCATGGCTATATGCCCAATTAAAGTTTATGCTTAAATTACATGTCAGGAAGCACCGGAAGGTGAGATTATATTGAGTCAGTTACCTCACTAGTTCAATCCAGAGGGCCGATCGGGCTGTCCTGGGTAGGGAGATGCTGGAGCCAGTTGGTTCTCTCCGATAACTCAATGGGTGTATTGCGGGAAGGGGTAAGCAAGCCCACACCAGGGATACATGTATTGAGGATTGTAGTAGCACTAACCTGCCTTAGTTGTACTGTTAGGTGGCTAATTAAATAATCTGGACTTGCATATCATGTAGGGACATGTGGATTGAGGTTGCATATGCATGCATGATGATATGTTTTACTCACGGGCTCAGTGGGGCTCACACTCTGTTATATATGTTTTTCTCTTAGATGATTGTGCAGATAGATGCCACTGTGGCATGGAGACTCGTTATGAGGAGGAGAGCCCTGGTGATTATGATGCTATTGGTATGGACTCCGACGGAGGTCGTGCCGATGATGCATGTGTTCTCGGTGGTCATTGATGAAGACCAGTGAGGGGCGCATTTGATGCTTTTTGTCTTGGGGACTCCTTTTTGCTTTTGTTAGGAGTTTATCCCCGTTTCTGCTTTCGGTTTAGTTTGTAGTCTTTTCTTTCTTTTTGGGGTTGAGTTATCTCACCCTGTATATATATGTATGTATTTCCTTTTGGCTTTTGTACTTGTCAGCCTTACTTTTCAGTTTGTGGGTTGTACTAGGGGAATGTATCAGAACTTACATATGTATATATATATCACAAACATTCCCGTATCGCTACGCTTTCTTTCTTGTTTACAATTGTAGATTATCTGCAGCACTCTGATCATACTCGAAGTAATGTTACGAATGTGGGACTGTGAATGTGTCACACCCCAAACCACCCCTTGGGAGGATTGGGTAGGTGACCCGAATTGCATATCGACAATCCGCCAAATCCCAAGGATCTAGAAGCAGTGCTTACGATCATGGAACCACAACCATCTCTTTACCATAGGCAAGATCAGAGTGCAGTAGCAAAACTACAATTCAATAATAAAAGGAAGCATAGCGATACGGGGAAAATGGTGATAATATATACATAAAAAAGTTTGAACATTTTTCCCTATCCCACAAACAAGAAACAAAGCTGATAAGTATAGTACTACATACATAGACATATACAGGGTGAGCATACTCAACCCCAAAAAGAAAAGTAAAAAGAAACTACAACTGATCAGCAGTCAGAACGAAAAACTCCTAACAAAATAAAAAGGAGTTCCCACAGCAAAACATTAGAAGCACTCTTAACGATCTTCATCCACGACTGCTGAGAAAGTACACAGGATCGGTATGACCTCCGTCGGGGTCCACACCAACATCATCATAACAACCAGAACTCTCCTCCTCGAGATGACCCGCCATGCCACAACGACATCCACCTGCAAAATCATCTAAGAAAAATATTGTATAACAGAGTGTGAGCCCCACCGAGCTCGTGAGCAAATAACATCAATCATGCATGCACATGCAATCACAATTCACAATTCATATGATCCTACATGATATGCAAGTCCAGTTTAATTATTAGTCACCTAGCAATACAACTAAGTCGGGTTTGTGCTACTACAATCCCCAATACATGTATCCCTGGTGCGGGCTTCTAACTCCTTCCCACGATACACCCATTGAGTTGTCGGAGAGGACCATTCAGCTCCCGCATTCATTCACCAAGGTCAGCCCAACCAGCCCTCTGTGATTAACCTGTGGGACAATCCACTTCTTTTCTCTTTTCTTTTCTTTTCTGGCTTATAGCCCATATGCACCAGTCCGGTGTTCTTTCATTTATGCACCATTCTGGTGTTCTATTCATTTCTTTTTCTCTTTTCTCATTTTCTGATGGTTGCCCCCATAGGCATCCAACACCTTCACCCCTGTTGGCAAGGGTGCATAGCACGGGTGATGAAACTCTAGCCCCATGTCTATATGGCACCGTATGAGTCAGGTGGTGTCAACCACATCCCATACTATGGGCTACCACGGGCCTCATTTCCATGCCGACTACATCATCATAGAAGAATTCACAGTGTTGATCAACATACAGTCATTATGTAGTGATTTGAGTAATTTGAACAAAAGTAAATAATATAGCAATTATATTCAATTCTTATTAGCCGGCATCAGGTCATCATTACATATACACATATGACATAATTATTCACTCACCTGAGTTGGGTTCTAAGCCCTCAGTTGCAAACTCAGTTTCAAAAGCAGTTTGGTAGTTGGCCTCGAGCACGGGATCAAATCCTAGATACAAATCACATAATGTCTTGTTAAATTTTTAGTCTATCACTGGGTATCCTAGGGTTAACCTCAACTTACTGGGTTGGCCCAGGGTTCAGTTGGTTACACTAGGAATCACTGGCCTTGCACTGGGCCTCAGGTCATGTCCCGGTGCATCAACCAGTGTCAGTGGCTAAAAGGGCAAAATGGTCACTTCCTTAGTTATACCTACCCTAGGTCAGACCAAGTCCACAGTGCTGTCCACAGCTTGTCTGTGCTATAGGACCCAGCACAACAGAGATTCCTTTACCTACGGGGCCCACTAGGGTTCCAAATCATTTCCAATCAAGGACAGATGTGAGGAAGGGCTTTTTGGTAATTTCTCAGCCTTCCCACAGTGTCCAGGGGTCAAAGGGTGGTTTCCCCCAAGTCTGTCCAACAATACAGGAGATTTCCACATACTGGGTGTTGGCTCTGGGCGATGTCTGCATCGCCCAGTGGCCTCAAATCGACATTGGGCTAAGTTTCCAAGGCTGGGCTTTTTAGGCTAGGCTTATACTTGATCCTCTGCATGTTTGGGGGATTAGGTAGCCCCTAAGATGGTCTACCCAATGGTCCAATTGGATCATCCATCAGATCCACTATCAGGCTGCCAGTGGCTGCCCAAGCAGTCTAAATGAATAGTATCTTAGGGTTTTGGCCAGGCTTGGGAGTTGGTTTCAGCCACATATAGGGCTGGAAATGCATGAATAATAAGGGTTCAGGGCTGCAACCATCTAGGGTTTGGTTTCTGCAGTCTCAGCTTGCACCCAGGGTTCCAAATCACAGATCAATAGGGTCATCTGGCAATGCAGGTGGGCACACACAGATTTTGGCCATAGGAACAACATAACCAAATGATCAAATTACATAAAAATTCTAGATCTTCCATGCACAAGGTCTGCATGGCAGATCTGGACCAGGACTGGGCAAACCCTAGCTATTCTGGGCTGCCCAGGGAGCAAAAAATGCAGTATACACAAAGAGGGAATGGAGATAGTAGGTATGAATGGGTGTTTTATACCTGAAATACCCTGAGAGAGGGATCAGATATAGCAGGGATGGGGGTGGCAACACCTTCTTCTTCTTCCTTCTCCTTCTTCTTCTCCTTCTTCTCCCTTTTTCTCTCTCCTTTCCTCTCTTTACTCCCATGGATTCTCCAACAGATAGAACAGCTCTAATGAGCTCTATCTCCCCCTATTTATAGACTAAGGCCAACTAAAGCCTGTTTGCCCATTAAGCCCTTTTTGTAAAAATCAGTTTTTAACCTGATTCTGACTGATTCTGGGCTCTTTGGTGGGGTCCATAGTGAACTGAGGTCATGAGGTGGTCCCTCAGACTCCCCTCTATCAGTGGAGGGTTCCCATGTCCATGTTGGGTGGTCCCCATAATTAAAATAATAAAAAATATGCAGAATCAGTCACTGGGCGATGTCACCGGGCCTTACTACATCGCCCAGTCCCATGGCCCAGAGAATTCCAGCAACTGAAACTCAAAGGGGCTTGCATAGGGGTTTAACCCGTGGTCAAGGTGTGCTCCCCACATGCCACGTAGGGACTTTTACATGATTTTTTAGAGGTGGGTCCCACCATTATAGGGAGGAGAGAGATTACCTGGGGTTCAAGCCATACATCAGGCTGTGAGCTGCGCAAGAGTAGGGGTCCACTGTCCATCTTCTCACAGGCATAAAGGAGGACATGAACATGGTTTCTTTATTGATCCATGTTACTCGAGTGATGCTCCATAGTGATCCTGGTTGCATGATCAAGGGTTCTTGTCCTTGAACCAGAATTCTAGCCATTCAGGAGCAGGGTTTTACATTTCTCCCCACCTTATAAAAATTTCGTCCTCGAAATTTGCTTACCTTGTAATCCAAAAAGTTGAGGATACTTCTCCTTCATTTCTTCTTCACGTTCCCATGAAGCTTCTTCTACTGGGTTATTTCCCCATCAAACTTTCACAAAAGCAACGGTGCGGTTACGGGGGTTATGCTCCTTTCTATCCAGTATCTCCGTAGGGTGTTCTTCGTAGGTCATATCCATGTCCGACTGTTCAGGTTCAGCTGATAATACATATGTTGGATTGTTTAAGTACTTTCGTAGCATTGACACATGAAAAACATCGTGGACGCCTGACAAAGATGGTGGTAAAGCCAGTCGATATGCTACGGGTCCCACTTTATTAAGAAATTCATATGGACCGATGAAGCTTGGGCTCAACTTGCCCTTCTTGTTGAAACGTAGCAATCCCTTAGTTGGTGATACTCGAAGGAATACCTTTTCTCCGATCTCAAACTCAATATCCTTCGTTCGATTATCCGCATAGCTTTTCTATCTTGACTGAGCTGTCCTGATCTTCTCTCTTATGATGTCCACCTTGTCGCAAGTCGCTTGAATCATTTTGGGTCCGAGATATTTCCGCTCACCAACTTCATCCCAATAAAGCGAAGTTCAGCACTTCTTGCCATAGAGTGCTTCGAACGGTGCCATGTTGATGAGCACATTTATGTGTGAAATCTTAAGGCATAAAACATACATTTTACCACATTGGACAGAGTTACTCGATGCTTTCTTGTGCTTTTCAGGGTTTAGGTGAATTATTGTAAAAATGAAGGAGATGATGCTAAGGAGATGTTTTTAAGCTTTTTTGAGGTGTTAATAGTATGGATGCATAGCCCATCGAGTCAGCTTCGTAACGGTTCAAACGGCACTTGATTCCGAGTTGAAACGAAGAAGTTTTGGCTGTTTCCGTAACGACATGCGAAAATGGTCTATAGGGGTTTATTTATAATTATTGACAGTCGGACGGGGACAAAGTGAAGCGGAAGTTCGGATTCCAGGGGCCTTAATAAATTATCAGAAGTTACTTTACTGTACCCGAAAGATTCCATTTGGAAGGCTCTGGACAGTCCAACTTCAACTTGAGATATCTTGGGCTCCCCAACTCCGAATTGGACGAAATTTGGGTCTATTTTGGGTGATTTTTCGCAAGGAACACAATGATGAGGCCTATATAAGTACCCCATGATCCACGTTTTTTGAAGGACAGAATGGATATTTTATTTATTCTTGAAGGAATCCTAGTCAACACCCTTACTCTCTCTCTCCTCCAACTTCTCAAGGGCACTTCTGAAATTTTACTTGGGATAGATTTATATTTTCTCATCTATGAAAGGTTGAAAAATCAAAGATGCTTTGATTTTATTGCTTGGACAAGATATCTACAAAGAAAAGGAAGCACTTGTTAGAATTGGAAGTTTATTTTTCTAGAAATAGAAAGTCTATGTAAACAATCTTCTTTTCTTCTTCTTTCCTTTTTTTTTTTTTTCTTTTTTCTTAGGATTCAAGGCATTGTAAAAGAGGAAAGAGAAGAGAATATTCTCTTTTCTTAGGGAATATTTTTCCTACACTTCCATCTTCTCTCTTCTCCTCTCTTCCACCTATAAATACACCTACCCCTCTTGTAAAAATTGCTCATTCACTTAGTGAAATTTCTTCTCTTCTTCTCCTTCTAATTTGTGATTTTTGGCTTTTCTAGGTTCTAGTTTGCTTTTATGATTTTTATTTAATGATTATAATAGGTTTAGTTTATGCTTTAATTTCAATTTAAGTCTTCAATTGGGTTGTAATTTCTTAATTCTAGTTTAGGTTTTAAGCCTTCTAGTCTAAGTTCTTAAGTTGATGACAAGACTTGAAGATTTAGAAGAGGAAGCCATGGTAAGTTTATGCAAGTATTCAATCTTTTCAATTACATTCATGCAAGTACATCCAGGTTTTACTATCTAAACTCTCAATCTCATTCTCCATCTCCTCTATCTCTCTCTATCTTCTTCTTCTTCCCCTTCTATTTCTTTTATTTTAATTTTATATGGTTGTGGTTTATGGATGCATTTTTATTCCCTTATTTCTTTTTATGTGGTTAGTATGTGTGACTGCATTTTTTATTCCTTTCAATTCGCTTTAGTTTGATAGGTTAGATGCTCATATGTTAGGATGCCGATTTAATCCCTTAATTTTGTTAGATGCTTATGAGTTACGATGCATTGATTTTCGTTAGTTTAATTAGTTTAATTTAACACTTTAATTTGGTTCACTTTGCATTATTTTTAAGTTAGTTATATAGAGTGGCGTATATCTCCTCGTGTTCGACCCGTAGCTACGATTGACCTATACGCTTGCGGTTTTATTTTAACTCAAACAAGTTTTTGGTGCCGTTGCCAGGGAGATTATAGTCCATTTTATTTTTTTGATTTGTAAGTAGTTCGAAGTGTTTTAGTTTATTATTTTCTCTTCTTTTTCTGGAAAAAAAAAAATCAGTTTTTGAAAACCTCTTCTTGTTTCTCTTCTGTTTCAAATAGTGTGCGCCCAATCTAAAGTCCTTCATATGCTTCAACCCTCCATCTTTTGTTGTCCCTCATAGGATTAAGTTACCTATGACACTACATCTTGACTTGGTTGGGTGGATTGACATATGACTTATCTTTGGAGGTAACCACTCTTGATAACAGGAAAGCGACATAGTGAGAGTGTTGAAAACATAAACGTATAGTAGACCTCCACTCTACATCAGAATCCATATTGGAATCGCACGTAGGTGGTTATAGAAAACTGTACGGGTTCCCTTGCTGTCAACCTATATAGCATCCTTACAGCTTTTGAACCATTGTTTTGCTTTTTGAGGGATAGAGATGCACTATCTACCTTGGGCTCCCTCTTGTTTCTAGTTTTTTTTAAGTGTTTTATTTTTCTTTAATTTTTCTAAAGGAGACCTCATATCTGTTTAGGTGGCTAAGGTGTGGACTCGTGATTTAAGTAATCATCTTATTAGAAGACCACCTTCTCTACCACCTTTGACTATGGGTGACCAACAACCCAAGACTCTTAAGGATAGGTTTTACCCCACCAGGGCTGCACAACCCTCATGCATTAGTCTGCCTGTTGTTACAGGGAATAACTATGAACTCAAGACCAACTTCATCAGCATGCTACCCCATTTCCATGGGATGGCTAATGAGGATGCATATCTCTTCCTTAGGGAATTTGAGGAGGTCTGTGTTCTAATTAAGGTCTAGAATTCGACTGATGATGCAGTTAGGCTTAGGTTTATAACATTTGCCCTGAAAGATCAGGCCAAGAAGTGATTCTGTGGACTGCCAACAAACTCCATTAATACATGGGATGAGTTTACCATTGTCTTTTTGAGAAAATTCTTCCCTCTTCACAAGACCAATAAGCTTAAAAGTGACATCCTCCAGTTCAGGCAGAAACCACATGAGTCCTTTTCTAAATTCATGGAAAGATTCAAGGACCTCCTCTTAGAATGCCCTTACCATGGTTTTGACTTGTGGTAGCTATACCAAATTATTTATGAGGGTATTGATTATCAGACCAAGCAACTTGTAGCGTCCATGTGTCCAACAGGCTTTACTTCTTTTTCTGAAGAGAATGATGCATGGACATTGTTAACCAACTTGGCTGATAAGACTAGGGAATGAGAATCTTCCTAAGAGGCTAAAAGGACCACTAAGGGGTATTTTATTGAGGGTATGCCAGCCAAGGATGCCAAACTTGATAGCCTCATAAGACGATTGGAGTCTATAGTTCTTAAAGAGTCTATACCAGTTAATCTGGTCAATCAGGTCAACCATATGTCGGTATGCAGCTGGTGCCAAACCCCTAGACACATTTCTGAGGAATGCCCCAACACCTTGGTGGGAAATTCCAGCACTGAGATTGTAAGTGCTCTCTACCAAAATAACCCATATAGCAATACTTACAATCCAGGATGGAGAAATCACCCCAATTTCTCTTGGAATCAAGGGAACTAAGCAGGCCCATCCAACTTTAACCATTAAGGCCAACTTGGTGCCCAAAGGCCCAACTATGCACCATAAAGCCAAGGAATGTCTCCTAACCCCTTTCCCCCTCGTCCTCATCCAGGACCTTCTATTAATTCTGCTAGGCCTCCTCTCCTTGCACCTTATCAGCAACCCCCAGGGTTTACCAATATAGGAGAGGCAATAAGACTGAATGAGATGGACAATAAGATAGCTCTTCTCATGACAAGCCACAATAACATGGAAAAACAACTCACCCAGCTTGTCACAATCCTGCATGAGAGGGAAACAGGGAAGTTACCTAGCCAACTTGAGCCAAATCCTAAGCATCAGGTTCATATTCAGCAAGGTACCTAAGCTCCTCCAACTAATGTTACATAAGGCCAATAGCACCAAGGGCCCTCCAGACAGGTAAATGTTGTTTATGCTTTAAGGAGTGGCCATGAGTATCAATAGGCTAGTGCACCTCAATCTTTACCATCTCATACTCCTGTTGACTCTCCCCCTTCTGAAGAGGCCATTGAAGTGCCTACTATTTCAGGTTCGTCTGATGAACCTAAAGATATACCAGATGATTTGGTTGAGGAAACCAAAGAGGATTCTGTTGAGGAAGTTAAAAAGACCAACACTGAAAGAATTTATACCCCACCTGTCCCTTTCCCAAATAGGTTGGTTAGCAAGAAGTCTCCTTCTGTGGAGAAGATATTGGATGTGTTCAAACAGGTTCAGGTGAATATCCCTTTGTTGGATGCTATTGCCCAGATCCCCGCTTATGCTAAAGTCCTCAAAGACTTATGCACCCAAAAGCGAACCACCAATGTGCCCAAAAAGGCATTCTTGGCTGCTAACATTAGTTCTCTAATCTCACAACTAGTAGCAGCCAAGCATAAGGATCCTGGAAGCCCCACCATCTCTTGTACTATAGGCCATACCACTATTGATCATGCCTTATTGGACCTTGGTGCAAGTGTGAACCTCTTACCCTTTCATGTCTACCAACAACTGGGATTGGGAGAACAGAAATCGACCAAAATTACTCTTCAACTTGCAGATCGATCGGTTAAAGTTTCTAAGGGAATGATTGAGGATATCCTATTAAAGGTTGGAGAATTTATTTTTTCTATGGATTTTATTATTTTAGATACACAACCCACTGCCAACTTCAAGGATCAAATCCCAATCATATTGGGTAGACCATTCCTAGCTACCAGTAATGCTTTAATCAATTGCAGGAATGGTCTCATGAAATTATCTTTTGGCAATACTTCTTTTGACTTCAATGTGTTTAGGTTGGGCAAGCAGCCTGATATGGATGACGAGGTACATATGCTTCAAGGATTTCCCGATGATATTGATATGTTCTTTGAGATTGATTTTGATTCGAGATTTCAAGAATGTATGCAGGAATTGGAGGGTGTTGATGATACCCCTTTATCTGAGGTCTGGAGCATCCAACCACCTTTGGAGCCCCTTGGACCCCTATCCACTTCCATTCCCAAACCCTCTATTATTGAGCCCCCCACATTAGAGTTGAAGGCATTGCCCTCAAACCTCAAGTATGCCTTCTTAGGACATGATCATACTCTTCCTATTATTATTGCTTCTGATTTGACTTCTATTCAGAAAGAAGAGTTGATTAAGCTTCTAAAGGACTATAAAGAAGACATAGGTTGGACCATGTCTGACATCAAAGGTATTAGCCCCTCTATTATTCAACATCATATACATCTGATGGAGAGTTTCAAACCTTCTAGGGAACCCCAAAGGAAGGCTAATCCTGTGATGAAAGAAGTAATCAAGAAAGAGATCCTAAAATGCTTGGATCATGCATCATTTATCCTATTTCTAATAGCCAATGAGTGAGTCCTGTGCAGGTTGTGCCTAAGAAAGGAGGAGTCACTGTAGTTGAGAATGCCAATAATGAGTTGATTTCAACCCGTATCCAAACGGGATGGAGAGTGTGCATTGACTATAGGAAATTGAATGTGGCAACTTGGAAGGACCACTTCCCCTTGCCTTTTATTGATCAGATGTTAGAGAGACTAGCTGGTCATGAATATTATTATTTTCTTGATGATTATGCAGGCTATAACCAAATTCCTATTGCTCTAGAGGACCAACACACCACTTTCACATGCCCTTATGGAACCTTTGCTTACCGGCGTATGCCTTTTGGGCTTTGCAATGTCCCTACTACATTCCAAAGGTGCATGATGAGTATCTTTTCTGATATGGTAGAGCACTTCCTAGAGGTGTTTATGGATGATTTTTCTATTCATGGCTCTATTTTTTCTAATTGCTTGCATCATCTCTCTTTGGTTCTTAAAAGATGCATAGAAAAGAACTTGGTCCTGAATTAGGAGAAGTGCCACTTCATGGTAAAGCAATACATAGTTCTTGGTCACATTGTGTCCAAAGAAAGGATCAAGGTTGATAGATCTAAGGTGGACCTTATTGCCAATTTACAACCACCCAAGAGTGTGAAGGACATTAGATATTTTCTTGGCCATGCAGGTTTTTACAGGAGATTCATCAAGGACTTTAGCCAGATAGCTAGACCTCTCACTTCTCTTTTGGCAAAGGACTACCCATTTGATTTCTCTTCTGAGTGTCATGATAGTTTTGAGCAATTAAAAAGAGCTTTGACCTCAGCCCCCATTATTCAAGCTCCAACTTGGACAGTTTCATTTGAGCTTATGTGTGATGCCTCTGATTTTGCTATAGGGGCTATTCTTGGGCAAAGAATCAACAAATTGCCCCATGTGATTTATTATGCAAGGAGGACTCTTAATGACGCACAGCTTAATTATACAACCACTGAGAAAGAATTTTTAGCTGTTGTGTTTGCTTTAGAGAAGTTTAGGCCCTACTTGGTTGGATCACATGTGATTGTTTATATTGACCATGCAGCTATCAAATATCTTGTGCAGAAGAAAGATGCCAAGGCTCGCCTCATTAGGTGGGTCCTTTTGTTACAAGAATTTGATCTTGAAATTAGGGATAAGAAAGGGTGTGAAAGTTTGATTGCAGACCATCTATCCCGGCTACCTAATTCCTTGACTGTTGCTTCTCCAGTCAACGAGAATTTTCCTGATGAGTATCTGATGGCAGTGTCTAGTGAACCTTAGTTTGCTGACATTGTTAATTATCTGGTTATGGGTGTGACACCTGCACATTGGTCCACCCAAGATAAGAATCGTTTCTTTTCACAAGTTAAGTATTTCTTTTGGGATGATCCTTATCTTTTTAAGACCTGCCCGGATCAAGTAATCCGGAGATGTGTCCCTGATCATGAGCAACAATCTGTCTTATCTTTTTGTCATGATCAGGCTTATGGAGGCCATTTTGGGCCTAATAGGACTGCGGCCAAAGTTTTACAGTGTGGATTTTATCGACCTAGTCTGTTTAAAGACGCTTTTACTTATTGTATGGTATGTTCTTCATATCAATCCTTAGGGCGTCTTACTAAGAGAAATATGATGCCCCTCAACCCAATTCTGGTGGTTGAGGTGTTCGATGTATGGGGTATTGATTTCATGGGGCCTTTCCCTAACTCTTTTGGTAACCTGTACATATTACTTGCTGTGGACTATGTGTCCAAATGGATTGAGGCAGTTGCTAAGACCAATGACCACAAGGTGGTTGTGAAATTTTTGAAGGAGAACATCTTCTCCCGTTTTGGTACTCCCCAGGCTATCATTACTGATCGGGGCAAGCATTTTTGTAATCGGCCTTTTGAGGCCCTCATGAGAAAGTATGGTGTCATCCATAAGTTGGCCACACCCTACCATCCCCAGACCAATGGCCAGGTTGAGGTTTCAAATAGGCAAATCAAGCAAATTCTTGAGAAAACCATCAACCCGAATCGCAAGGATTGGTCTAACCGGTTGGTAGATGCGTTGTGGGCCCATAGGACAGCCTTCAAGATCAATCTTGGCCAATCTCCTTACCGTCTGGTGTATGGAAAGGTATGTCACTTACCTATAGAGATTGAGCACAAGGCCTTTTGGGCTATCAAGAAGCTTAACTTTGACCTACCCACTGCAGGTGCCCATAGGAAGCTCTGACTATTTGAGTTGGAAGAGCTTAGGAATGAGGCATATGAGAATGCCCGAATTTACAAGGAAAAAACCAAGGCTTTCCATGATAGGCACATTTTGAGAAAATCTTTTGAGGTAGGCCAGAAAGTTTTGTTGTACAATTCTTGTTTGCATATCTTTCCAGGTAAGCTGCGTTCTAGATGGGATGGCTCCTATATTGTTCAAAAAGTTTATCCTCATGGGGCTGTTGAAGTCCTCAATCCAAGTACATGAGCTACTTTCAAGGTCAATGGCCAAAGATTGAAGCCGTACATAGAGATGCCTACTCCAGTTGAAGAAAAGGTCATGGATCTCCATGAGCTTCTTTACCTTAACCCCTGATATCCTGGTATGTATCCCCTCCGTTGTCCTTATTCTTTCTTTTCTGCATGCATTGAGGACACTGCATGAATTAAGTGTGGGGGGCTATGTTGGACTTTAATTGTGAATTTTGTGAATTTTGATTGTGGCAATAGTTTTTGGTTATGTGCATAAGTCTCTTCGATTTGCAAAGCAAGAGTGAGAGGGAATTAGGTGCCCTAGCATGCGAAATAATAAAAAAATCCCTTTTCAAGGATGGTAGTTGGTTTGTATCCGGTGATGGGGATTGAGTTTGAAAATATGAGTGCTACTTCATGTGATGGTTAGATTCCTCTATGTGTTTATGGACCCCTTTGATCTTTTGGCTAGTAGTTGAGACTAATTTTTTTGTGGCAAGGCATGAAAGTGAAAGTTAATGAAAAAAAAAAAAAAGAGAGAGAGAAACAGAAAGAAAAGTAGAATTCCTTGGGACTAGACAGGGCACTGTGCCTCATGAAGCAGGGTGACTTGATCGAAATTCCTTGGAAGGAAACTAAAAAAAAAACAAACCTCTTACATCAATGTCTCAATGTCTTATGGATACATGCAAAAAGCAAAGCTACCAAGTATTTGGGTGTCTGGTGTATGCTCCACCATGTCATTTAGAGAACAGTAGTAGAGTAGAAAAAGAGTTTGTTGCTGAGAAAGAAAAAAAAAAAAAAAAAAAAAGAAGCTTTTGCCTTAATGCCTGGAAAAGAAAGTATGGAAAAAAAATACTCAATGCCTAAGTCTTTGGTTCCATCAGTGCTATGAGTGGTTTACTTGAAGGTGAGTAGTGTTTAGAAAATATGATGAGATCCCTTGACCTTGATGCATGCTTGTTACTTGAATTGATGTGGGGTGATAAAATTCAAGTGTGGGGGATCCTTTGGCTCCTTAATCTTTAGTTGAGTATTTATTTGAGATTGTGTGCCCTATCTTACTTATGCCATGAGAAAAATTTACATCATTCTTTTTGATTTATTGAATTTTGGATGTATATTCACTACAAACACCCATGAGACACAACTCATCCACTAGGGGTAACCTAGGGGTTGAAAGGCTTGTTGCACATGCTAAGTGCAACCGTGATTCCTACGAAAGTGAGTTAGGATGTTTTTTTTTTTTTTTTTTTCATTCTAGGTTACTTTATCTTTTGCTTTACTTGATGAGGACAAGTAACGTTCAAGTGTGGGGGAATCTGATGAGCACATTTATGTGTGAAATCTTAGGGCATAAAGCATATATTTTACCACATTGGACAGAGTTACTCGGTGCTTTCTTGTGCTTTTCAGGGTTTAGGTGAATTATTGTGAAAATGGAGATGATGCTAAGGAGATGTTTTTAAGTTTTTTTCAACGTGTTAATGGTATGGATGCATAGCCCATCGAGTCAGCTTCGGAACGGTTCAAACGGCACTTGATTCCGAGTTGAAACGAAGAAGTTATGGCCGTTTCCGTAACGACGCGCGAAAATGGTCTATAGGGGTTTATTTATAATTATTGACAGTCAGACGGGGACAAAGTGAAGCGGAAGTTCGAATTCCAGGGGCCTTAATATAATTATCAGAAGTTACTTTACTGTACCTGAAAGATTCTATTTGGAAGGCTCTGGACAGTCCAACTTCAACTTGAGATATCTTGGGCTCCCCAACTCCGAATTGGACGAAATTTGGATCTATTTTGGGTGATTTTTCTCAAGGAGCACAATGGTGAGGCCTATATAAGCACCCCATGCTCCACTTTTATTGAAGGACAGAATGGGTATTTTATTTATTTTTGAAGGAATCTTAGTCATCACCCTAACTCTCTCTCTCTCCTCCAACTTCTCAAGGGCACTTCTGGAATTTTACTTGGGATAGATTTATATTTTCTCATCTATGGAAGGTTGAAAAATCAAAGATGCTTTGATTTTATTGCTTGGAGAAGATATCTACAAAGAAAAGGAAGCACTTGTTAGAATTGGAAGTTTATTTTTCTAGAAATAGAAGGTCTATATAAACAATCTTCTTTTCTTCTTCTTTCTTTTTTTTTTTTTTTTTTTTTTCTTAGGATTCAAGGCATTGTAAAAGAGGAAAGAGAAGAGAATATTCTCTTTTCTTAGGGAATATTTTTCCTACACTTCCATCTTCTCTCTTCTCCTCTCTTCCACCTATAAATACCCCCTACCTCTCTTGTAAAAATTGTTCATTCACTTAGTGAAATTTCTTCTCTTCTTCTCCTTCTAATTTGTGATTTTTGGCTTTTCTAAGTTCTAGTTTGCTTTTATGATTTTTAGTTAATGGTTATAATAGGTTTAGTTTATGCTTTAATTTCAATTTAAGTCTTCAATTGGGTTGTAATTTCTTAATTCTAGTTTAGGTTTTAAGCCTTCTAGTCTAAGTTCTTAAGTTGATGACAAGACTTGAAGATTTAGAAGAGGAGGCCATGGTAAGTTTATGTAAGTATTCAAGCTTTTCAATTACATTCATGCAAGCACATCCAGGTTTTACTAGCTAAACTCTCAATCTCATTCTCCATCTCCTCTATCTCTCTCTATCTTCTTCTTCTTCCCCCTCTATTGTTGGACAAGTGTGTGTCCATCAAACCCGATTCAGTCCGGTTCAACCCGGTTCACCTTTATATTGAACATTTATACATTTTAGTTTAATATTGTCACATGCGATATAAACTTTTTGAGAATTATGTGTTCATAAGTTATACTTAAAATGGTAGTCACGACTAGGGTTTGGGCTGGGCACCCTTATCATATGGTCGTCGCATTGGGTATGCCTAGACATGTGATGTCAGGGTATGAATGCGAGTGCTCACATATTTGATATGTGCATTGGCAAAGAATCTACTTTGTCGATTCCCTCATGTATTACTATCAGATGTAGCAAGGGATAGACATGTGTCACCGACACCCTGTATCTGAGGGAACCCTGTCACTGCAAAGTGTGATCACATTCTTTGGTTTATCAATGAGTGAGACTCAAGCGAGTCAAAGCCGGTGGTCTGGAAATGCGTGAACACTTTGTGAGTGAAGGAGTTATCCAACACGGTCATCACTGCCTGATTGGGGAACACCAAGATAGAGACTGTCTGTGCATGGTCGGATCACAATCTGGATCCAGTGCCGTTTTGAAAATGGTTTTGCAAAAATCTATTTTACATAAAATGATACATTATTTATAATTATTTGAACAAAGTATTTTATCGAGTTTTACGGGACCCGATCAGATGCACAGACGCTCGTATATGGACATGTACTATGGATTGGGGTTTGGCAGTACATGTGTACATGCCCTAGATTCCATAATGATGGTGTTGATTAGTGGGGGGGGTTGTATATGATAAATTGTTATCATATAGGGAGTTATTAGGAATTTACTAATTTAATTGGCTCTTTATTTAATTAATGAATTTTGTGCTAATTGTAATTATCCATTAATAATTAAATAAAGAATCTAATTAAAACTTTCCCTATTAGATTCTGCTTCTTCACATGTGTAGCACTTTGAGTTTAAACAGAACTGCCAAAAAGAGAGAGAGAGAGAGAGTCAGACTCTCACTAGGGATTTATTAAATCCTACTGGGATTTAATTAATTCAAAATATTATAATAGAGGACCAA
>NW_025318030.1:0-17025 GCF_018873765.1 Telopea speciosissima
TTTTAGACAATCCCAACCCCAAAAAAGTATAGAAATGCCCTTAATAACCCCAAACGACCCACCCGGTCTGGTTTAAATCGAAAATGAACATATGTCAAAATAGGTATCGATTCGAAGGTCACGACCCTCAACATCGCATCCACACGTCTAATAAGTGATAAAGACACTTTTAAGAAAATACCAAACCCAAAAAATTACAGAAATGCCGCCAAATAACCCCAAACTAACAACCCGGTCTGGTTTAAACTGAAAATAAACATATGTCGAAATAGGTATCGATTCGAAGGTCACGATCCTCAACATAGCATCCACACGTCTTATTAGAGATAAGGACACTTTTTAGAAAATCCAAAACCCAAAAGAGTACAGAAATGCCCCCAAATAACCCCAAACGACCCACCTGGTCTGGTTTAAATCGAAAATGAACATATGCCAAAATAGGTATGGATTCGTAGGTCAAAACCCTCAACATCGCATCCACACGTCTAATATGAGATAAGGATACGTTTTAGAAAATCCCAAACCCAAAAAAGTACAGAACTGCCCTCAAATAACCCCAAATGACCCACTTGGTCTGGGTTAAACCGTAAATGAACTGGTGTCGAAATAGGTTTCGATTCAAAGGTCACGACCCACAACATCGCATCCACACGTCTAATAGGAGATAAGGACACTTTTTAGAGAATCCGAAACCCAAAGAAGTGCAGAAATGCCCCCAAGTAACCCCAAACGATTAACCCGGTCTGGTTAAAACCGAAAATGAACATATGTCAAAATAGGTATCGATTCGAAGGTCATGACCCTCAACATCGCATCTAAACATCTAATAAGAGATAAGAACACTTTTTAGAAAATCCCAAGCCCAAAAAAGTACAGAAAAGCCCCCAAATAACCCCAAAACACCCGGTCTAGATTAAACAAAAAATGGACATATGTCAAAATAGGTATCGATTCGAAGGTCATGACCCTCAACATTGCATCCACACTTCGAATCAGAGATAAGGACACTTTTTTGAAAATAGCATGCCCAAAAAGGTACATAAATGCCCCCAAATAACCCCAAATGACCCACCAGGTCTGGTTTAAATCGAAAATGACATATGCCGAAATACGTATCGATTCGAAGTTCATGATCCTCAACATCGCATCCACACATCTAATAAGAGATAAGGACACTTTTTAGACAATCCCAACCCCAAAAAAGTATAGAAATGCCCTTAAATAACCCCAAATGACCCACCCGGTCTGGTTTAAATCGAAAATGAACATATGTCGAAATAGGTATCGATTCGAAGGTCACGACCCTCAACATCGCATCCACACGTCTAATAAGTGATAAAGACACTTTTAAGAAAATACCAAACCCAAAAAATTACAGAAATGCCGCCAAATAACCCCAAACTAACAACCCGGTCTGGTTTAAACTGAAAATAAACATATGTCGAAATAGGTATCGATTCGAAGGTCACGATCCTCAACATAGCATCCACACGTCTTATTAGAGATAAGGACACTTTTTAGAAAATCCAAAACACAAAAAAGTACAGAAATGCCCCCAAATAACCCCAAACGACCCACCTGGTCTGGTTTAAACCGAAAATGAACATATGTCGAAATAGGTATAGATTCATAGGTCAAAACCCTCAACATCGCATCTACACGTCTAATATCAGATAAGGATACGTTTTAGAAAATCCCAAACCCAAAAAAAGTATAGAAATTCCCCCAAATAACACCAAACAACACACCCGGTCAGGTTCGGATCAAAAATGAACATATGTCAAAATACGTATCGATTCGAAGGTCACGACCCTCAACATCACAACCACACGTCTAATAAGAGATAAGGACACTTTTTAGAAAATTCCAAATCCAAAAAAGTACAGAAGTGCCCCGTAATAACCCCAAACAACCCACCAGGTCTGGTTTAAATAAAAAATGAACATATGTCAAAGTAGGTATCGATTCAAAGGTACAGAAATGCCCCCAAATAACCCCAATCGACCCACCCGGTCCGGTTTAAATCGAAAATGAACATATGCCAAAATAGGTATCGATTCGAAGGTCACGACTCTCAACATTGCAGCAACACATCTAATAGGTTATACGAAAACTTTTTAGAAATTATCAAACCCAAAAAACTACAGAAATTCCCCCAAATAACCCCATACAACCCTCCCGGTCTAGTTTAAACCGAAAATGACCATATATCGAAATAGGTATCGATTTGAAGGTCACGACCCTCAACATCGCATCCACACATCTAATAAGAGATAAGGACACTTTTGAGAAAATACCAACACCAAAAAAGTACAGAAATGCCCCCAAATAACCCCAAACGACCCATCCGGTCTGGTTTAAACCAAAATTAAACCTACGTCGAAATAGGTATCGATTCGAAGGTCACAACCCTCAACATCGTATCCACACGTCTAATAAGAGATAAGGACACTTTTTAGAAAATCCGAAGCCCAAAAAAGTACCGAAATGCCCCAAAATATCCCCAAACGACCCACCCAGTCAGGTTTAAGTCGAAATAGAACATATGTCAAAATAGGTATCGATTTGAAGGTCACGACCCTCAATGTCGTATCCACACGTCTAATAAAAGGTAAGGACACTTTTAGAAAATCCCAAGCCCAAAAAAGTGAAATGCAGCCAAATAACCCCAAACCCCCACAGGTCTGGTTTAAACCAAAAATGAACATATCCCAGAATAGGTATCGATTCGAGGGTCACGACCCTCAACATCGCATACACATGTCTAATAAGAGATAAGGACACTTTTTTTAGAAAAGTCCAAACCAAAAAAAGTACAGAAATGCCCCCAAATAACCCTAAACGACCCATCCGGTCTGGTTAAAACCGAAAATGAACATATGTCGAAATAGGTATCGATTCGAAGGTCACGTCCGTCAACGTAGCATCCACAAGTCTAATAAGAGAAAAGAACACTTTTGAGAAAAACTTATGCCCAAAAAAGTATAGAAATGCCCCCAAATAACCCCAAACCCCCCCACCCGGTCTGGTTTAAACCAAAAATGAACATATCCCAGAATAGGTATCGATTCGAGGGTCACGACCCTCAACATCGCATACACATGTCTAATAAGAGATAAGGACACTTTTTTTAGAAAAGTCCAAACCAAAAAAAGTACAGAAATGCCCCCAAATAACCCCAAACGACCCATCCGGTCTGGTTAAAACCGAAAATGAACATATGTCGAAATAGGTATCGATTCGAAGGTCACGATCCTCAACATCGTATCCACATGTCTAATAAGAGATAAGGACACTTTTTAGAGAATCTCAAACCCATAAAAGTACAGAAATGCCCCCAAATAACCCCAAATGACCCACCCGGTCCAGTTTAAACCGAAAATGAACATATGCCGAAATAGGTATCAATTCGAATGTCACGACCCTCAACATCGCATCCACACATCTAATAAGGGATAAGAACACTTTTTAGAGAATATCAAACCCAAAAAAGTACAGAAAATCCCCCAAATCGAAATATGTATTTAAACTAGACCGGGTGGGTCATTTTTTGTTATTTGGGGGCATTTCTGTACTTTTTGCCAATTGGGAATTTCTGAAAAGTATCCTTATCTCTTAATAGACATGTAGATACGATGTTAAGGGTCGTGACCTTCGAATCGATTCCTATTTCGGCACATGTTCATTTTCGGTTTAAACCAGACCGGGTGGGTTGTTTGGGTTTATTTGGGGGCATTTCTATACTTTTATGGGCTTGGCATTTTCTAAAAAGGGTCCTTATCTCTTATTTGACGTGTGGATGTGATGTTGAGGGTCGTGACCTTCGAATCGATACCTATTTCGACATATGTTCATTTTCGGTTTAAACCAGACCGGGTGGGTCGTTTGGAACTATTTGGGGGCATTTCTGAACTTTTTTTGGTTTGGGATTCTCTAAAAAGTGTCCTTATCTCTTATTAGACATGTGGAAGCGTTGTTCAGGGTCGTGACCTTCGAATCGATACCTATTTCAAAATATGTTCATTTTCGATTTAAACCAGACCGGGTGGGTCATTTGGAGTTATTTGGGGGCATTTATGTACTTTTTTGGGTTCGGGATTTTCTAAAAAGTATCCTTATCTCTTATTAGACATGTGGATGCATTGTTAAGGGTCGTGACCTACGAATTGATACCTATTTTGACATATGTTCATTTTCGGTGTAATCCAGACTGGGTGGGTCGTTTGGGGTTATTTAGGGGTATTTCTGTACTTTTTTGGGTTTGGCATTTTCTAAAAAGTGTCCTTATCTCTTATTAGACGTGTGGATGCGATGTTGAGGGTCGTGACCTTCGAATCCATACCTATTTTGGCATATGTTCATTTTCGGTTTAAACCTGACCGGGTGGGACATTTGGGGTTATTAGGGGGCAATTTTGTACCTTTTTGGGCTTGGAATTTTGTAAAAAGTGTCCTTATCCCTTATTAGACGTGTGGATGTGAGGTTGACGGTCGTGACCTTCGGATCGATACCTATTTTGACATATGTTCATTTTCGGTTTAAACCAGACCGGGTGGGTCGTTCGGGATTATTTGGGGGCATTTCTGTACTTTTTTGGGTTTGGTATTTTCTAAAAAGTGTCATTATCTCTCATTAGACATGTGGATGCGATGTTGAGGGTCGTGACCTTCGAATCGATACCTATCTCGACATATGATCAATTTCGATTTAAAGCAGACTGGGTGGGTCATTTGGGGTTATTTGGGGGTATTTTTGTACTCTTTTGGGCTTGGAATTTTTTAAAAAGTGTCCTTATCTCTTATTAGACGTGTGGATGCGATGTTGAGGGTCGTAACCTTCGAATCGATACCTATTTTTGGATATGTTCATTTTCGGTTTAAACCAGATTGGGTGGGTCGTTTGGGATTATTTGGCGGCATTTCTGTACTTTTTCGGGTTTGGTATTTTATAAAAGTGTACTTATCTCTTATTAGACGTGTGGATGCAATGTTGGGGATTGTGACCTTCGAATCGATACTTATTTTGACATATGTTCATTTTCAGTTTAAACCAGACCGGGTGGGTCGTTTGGGGTTATTTGGTGACATTTCTATACTGTTTTTGGGGTTGGATTTTCTAAAAAGTGTCCTTATCTCCTATTAGGCATGTGGATGCGATGTTGAGGGTCGTGACCTTGGAATTGATACCTATTTTGACATATGTTCCCTTTCGGCTTAAACCTGACTGGCTGGGTCGTTTGGGGATATTTGGGGATATTTTTGTACTTTTTTGGGCATGGGATTTTCTAAAAAATTTCCTTATCTCTTATTAGATGTGTGGATGCGATATTGACGGTCGTGACCTTCGAATCGATACCTATTTTGGCATATGTTCATTTTCATTTTAAACCAAACCGGGTGGGTCGTTTGGGGTTATTTGGCTGCATTTCTCTACTTTTTTTGGCTTGGGATTTTCTAAAAAGTGTCCTTATCTCCTATTAGACGTGTGGATTCGATGTTGAGGGTCGTGACCTTCGGATCGATACATATTTCTTCCCAAGTTCATTTTCTGTTTAAACAAGACCGAGTGGGTCGTTTGGGGTTATTTGATGGCATTTCTGTACTATTATGGGCTTGGGATTCTCTAAAAAGTGTCATTATCTCTTATTAGACGTGTGGGTGCAATGTTGAGGTAGTGACCTTCGAATCAATACCTGTTTACACATATGTTCATTTTCGGTTTAACCAGACTGGGTCTATCGTTTGGGGTTATTTGGGGGCATTTTTATACTTCTTTGGGTTTGATATTTTCTAAAAAGTGTCATTATCACTTATTAGATGTGTGGATACGATGTTGAGGATCGGGACCTTCGAATCGATACCTACTTTGCCGTATGTTCATTTTCGGTTTAAACCAAACCGGGTGAGTCGTTTGGGGTTATTTCAGAGCATTTTAATACATTTTTGGGTTTGAGATTCTCTAAAAAGTGTCCTTATCTTTTACTAAACGTGTGGATGCGATGTTGAGGGTCGTGACCTACGAATTGATACGTAGTTCGACATATGTTCATTTACGATCCGCACCAAACCGGGTGGGTCGTCTGGAGTTATTTGGTGGCATCTCTGTATTTTTTTGGGTTTGGTATTTTCTAAAAAGTGCCATTTTCTCTTATTAGACGTGTGGATGCGATGTTGAGGGTCGTGACCTTCGAATCGCTTCCTATTTCGACATATGTTTATTTTCGATTTAAACTAGATCGGGTGGGTCGTTTGGGGTTAGTTGGGGGCATTTCTATACTTTTTTGGGTTTGTGATTCTCTAAAAAGTGTCCTTATCTCTGATTAGACGTGTGGATGCGATGTTTAGGGTCGTTACCTTCGAAATGATACTTATTTCGACATATGTTCATTTTTTGTTTAAACCAGACCGGGTGTGTCGTTTGGGTTATTTTGGGGCATTCTAAACTTTTTTGGATTTGGTATTTTCTTAAAAGTATCCTTATATCTTATTAGACGTGTGGATACGATGTTAAGGGTCGTCACCTTCGAATCGATACCAATTTTGGCATATGTTCACTTTCAGTTTAAACCAGATCGGGTGGGTCGTTTGGGTTTATTTGGGGGCATTTCTGTACTTTTATGGGCTTGGGATTTTCTAAAAAATGTCCTTATCTCTTATTTGACATGTAGATGAGATGTTGAGGGTCGTGACCTTCGAATCGATATCTATTTCGACATATGTTCATTTTTTGTTTAAACCAGTCTGGGTGGGTCATTTGGAGTTATTTGGGGGCATTTCTGTACTTTTTTGGGTTTGGGATTTTTTAAAAATTGTCCTTATCTCTTATTAGACATGTGGATGCGATGTTAAGGGTTATGACCTGCGAATCGATACCTATGTCAACATACGTTCAATTTCGGATTAAACCAGACCAGGTGGGTTGTGTGGGGTTATTGAGGGGCATTTCTATACTTTTTTGGGTTAGGTATTTTTTAAAAAGTGTCATTATCTCTTATTAGACGTGTGGATACGATGTTAAGGGTCATGACCGTCGAATCGATACCTATTTCAACATATGTTCATTTTTTGTTTAAACCAGACCGGTGGGTCGTTTGGGTTTATTTGGCGACATTTCTGTACTTTTATGGGCATGGGATTTTCTAAAAACTATCCTTATCTCTTACTTTACGTGTGGGTGTGAGGTTGAGGGTCGTGACCTTCGAATCGATACCTATTTCGACGTATGTTCATTTTTGGTTTAAACCAGACTGGGTGGGTCGTTTGGGATTATTTGGGGGCATTTCTATACATTTTTGGGTTTGGGAATCTCTAAAAGGTGTCCTTATCTCTTATTAGACATGTGGAAGCGATGTTCAGGGTAGTGACCCTCGAATCGATTCCTATTTCAACATATGTTCAGTTTCGGTTTAAAGCAGACTGGGTGGGTCATTGGGGGTTATTTGGGGGCATATCTGTGCTTTTTTGTGTTTGGTATTTTCTAAAAAGTATCCTTATCACTTATTAGAAGTGTGGATGCGATGTTGAGGGTCGTGACCTTCGAATCGATACCTATTTCGGCATATGTTCATTTTCGGTTTAAAGCAGATCGGGTGGGTCGTTTGAGCTTATTTAGCGGCATTTCTGTACTATTATTGGCTTGGGATTTTCTAAAATGTGTCCTTATCTCTTATTAGACATGTGGATGTGATGTTGAGGGTCATGACCTTCGAATCGATACCTATTTCTTCCTAAGTTCATTTTCGGTTTAAATCATACTAGGTGGATCGTTTGGGGTTATTTGGGGGCATTTCTGTACTATTATGGGCTTGGGATTTTATAAAAAGTGTCCTTATCACTTCTTAGACACGTGGATGTGATGTTGAGGTCGTGACCTTCGAATCGATACCTATTTCAACATATGTTCATTTTCGGTTTAAACCAGATCGGGTGGGTCGTTTGGGGTTATTTGGGAGCATTTCTGTACTTTTTTGGATTTAGTATTTTCTAAAAAATGTCCTTATCTCCTATTAGACGTGTGGATGCGATGTTGAGGATCGTGACCTTCGAATCAATACCTATTTTGGCATATGTTCATTTTCGGTTTAAACCAGACCAGGTGAGTCGTTTGGGGTTATTTCTATACTTTTTTGGGTTTGAGATTCTCTAAAAAGTGACCTTATCTCTTATTAAACGTGTGGATGCGATGTTGAGGGTCGTGACCTACGAATCGATACGTAATTCGACATATGTTCATTTAGGGTCCAAACCAAACCGGGTGGGTCGTTTGGTGTTATTTGGTGGCATTTCTATACTTTTTTGGGTTTGTTATTTTTAAAAAAGTGTCCTTATCTCTTATTAGACGTGTGGGTGCGATGTTGAGGGTTGTGACCTCGAATCGATACCTATTTCGAGATATGTTCAATTTCGGTTTAAAGCAGACCAGGTGGGTCGTTTGGGGTTATTTAGGGGCATTTCTATACTTTTATGGGTTATTATTTTCTAAAAAGTGTCCTTATCTCATATTAGAAGTGTGGATGCGATGTTGAGGGTCGTGACCTACGAATCGATACCTATTTCGACATATGTTCATTTTTTATTTAAACCAGAGCGGGTGGGTCGTTTGGGGTTATTTTGGGCTATTTCTATATTTTGCTGGGTTTGGTTTTTTCTAAAAAGTCTCCTTATCCCTTATTAGACGTGTGCATGCGATGTTGATGGTCGTGACCTTCGAATCGATACCCATTTCGGCATATATTCATTTTCGATTTAAACCAGACTAGGTGAGTTGTTTGGTGTTATTTGGTGGCATTTCTATACTTTTTTGGGTTTGTTATTTTTAAAAAAGTGCCCTTATCTCTTAATAGACGTGTGGAAGCGATGTTAAGGGTCGTGACCTTCGAATCACTACCTATTTTGATATATGTTCATTTTTGGTTTAAACTGGACCGGGTGGGTCGTTTGGGGTTACTTGGGGGCATTTCTGTACTTTTTTGGGTTTGGGATTCTCTGAAAAGTGTCTTTATCTCTTATTAGAGGTGTGGATGAGATGTTGAGGGTCGTGACCTTCGAAACAATACCTATTTCGACATATGTTCATTTTCGGTTTAAACCAGATTGGGTGGGTCGTTTGGGGTTATTAGGGGGCATTCTGTACTTTTTTGGATTTCGTATTTTCTTAAAAGTATCCTTATCTATTAATAGACGTGTGGATGCAATGTTAAGGGTCGTGACCTTCGAATCGATTCCCATTTCGGCATATATTCATTTTTTGTTTAAACCAGACCATGTGGGTCGTTTGGGTTTATTTGGGGGCATTTCTGTACTTTTATGGGCTTTGGATTTTCTAAAAAATGTCCTTATCTCTGATTTGACGTTTGGATGTCATGTTGAGGGTCGTGACCTTCGAATCAATACCTATTTCGACATATGTTCATTTTCGGTTTAAACCAGACCGGGTGAGTCGTTTGGGGTTATTTCGGGGCATTTCTATACTTTTTTGGGTTTGAGATTCTCTAAAAAGTGTCCTTATCTCTTATTAAACGTGTGGATGCGATGTTGAGTGTCGTGACCTACGAATCGATACGTAATTTGACATATGTTCATTTAGGATCTGAACCAGACCGGGTGGGTCGTTTGGAGTTATTTGGTGGCATTTCTGTACTTTTTTGGCTTTGTTATTTTCTAAAAAGTGTCCTTATCTCTTATTAGACGTGTGGTTGCGATGTTGAAGGTTGTGACCTACGAATCGATACCTATTTCGACATTTCTTCAATTTTGATTTAAACCAGACCAGGTGGGTCGTTTGGGATTTTTTAGGGGCATTTCTGTACTTTTATGGGTTATTATTTTCTTAAAAGTGTCCTTATCTCTTGTTACACGTGTGGATGCGATGTAGGGGGCCGTGATCTACGAATCAATCCCTATTTCGACATATGTTCATTTTTTATTTAAACCAGACCGGGTGGGTTGTTTGGGGTTACTTTGGGGTATTTTTGTACTTTTTTGGGTTTGGAATATTCTAAAAAGTGTCCTTATCTCTTTTTTTTTTTTTTTTTTTCGATATGTAATTTGTGAATGTATAGAAGAAGAAAAGAAAGATACAGAAGAAGGGAACCTACTGACACCCCTTAGACAGACCTAAGGAGGAGAAAGAGGCCCCACACCCCCGAGGACAAACCCCTCGGATATTCATGGAGAACCACCCAAACCCAAATATGGAGGCCTAAACTGGGCCTTACCAACAGAATCATCATGAATCAGCCGCACCAGGTCCTCATGAAACTCTTGAGGATACATAATAGTTTCTCCATCCCCACTATTTATGGAAGCAATAAAGTCCTCCGGTTGGTTCAGTTCTCTCCAAACATGCCTCACTTCATAGCGAGCCAACTGGTCCAACCTAGAGATGATCTGGTACTTCAAAGCATAAACATTCCAGGGGCAGCCAATCACATCTGTAACAATCCCCACGGCCAACTTCGAGTCAGATCTGATAGAAATATAATGGAGGTTCCTCTCTAAGCACAAAACCACTCCTCTGTGGATAGCTATCAATACCATGCTAAGAACTGAAGCTTCCAACCCTTTACCAACATAGGCCAGAATCGGATCTCCTAAGGAATCACGAATGAGACCCCCATAAGCAGCTCTATCTCCATTCAAGGACCCATCACAATGGAGAGAAATCAATTGAGCAGGGGGCTTTGGCCAAAAACAGATTTTGGGAGCCGAATTGGCCCATTGCACTTGGACCCCCCACTTGTCAACCAAAAATTGATTCCTAGGAGTATGGGCAGCCAATAACGGACATTGAGATCCTTTAGTGGAAACATCAAATTTGATGTCTTAAAGGATCTTATCATAAGACCTTGACTGATTACTAAAGAGCTGTTGATTCCTCTCCCTCCAAACATGATAAATCGTGGCACAAAAAGCAAGCTTGGGAATAAAATCCATCTTATCTTTAGCACAAACCACATGAGAAAGCCAATTGACCACATCAGTCGGGCAGAGGTCCTTTGCCATTGAGAGAACACATAGAGCTAACCCTATCCCAAATGGTATTAGAAAAGGGACAGGCAAAGAAGAGATGGGCATGGCTCTCCAAACCTCCCCAACACAAGACGCAATTCTGTCCTACAACAATATTCCTTCTAATGAGTTGGTCTTTAGTTGGCAACCCTCCCATCAGGCACCTCCAGGTAGTACAAGAGTGCCTAGGAAAAAAACCAGGAAACCAAACAAGCTTATTCCAATCCACCTTTGTTGCACTACTTCTAATAAGATCCCAAGCCGACTTGGTAGAAAAGAGACCATTAGAAGTTTCCTTCCAAACAATAAGATCCTCCTCACCACTCACAACAGGAATACTAGGGAGATCCCACGAAATAGTTATCAGATCAAAAAAACCCTGAGGGGGCAAATGCCAATGGCCATCCCTAATATAGTCCGAAACCCACAACATCGCATACAAACCCAAAAAAGTACAGAAATGCCGCCAAATAACCCCAAACTAACAACCCGGTCGGGTTTAAACTGAAAATAAACATATGTCGAAATAGGTATTGATTCGAAGGTCATGATCCTCAACATAGCATCCACACGTCTTATTAGAGATAAGGACACTTTTTAGAAAATCCTAAACCCAAAAAAGTACAGAAATGCCCCCAAATAACCCAAAACGACCCACCCGGTCTGGTTTAAACCGAAAATGAACATATGTCGAAATAGGTATGGATTCGTAGGTCAAAACCCTCAACATCGCATCCACATGTCTAATATGAGATAAGGATACGTTTTAGAAATTCCCAAACCCAAAAAAGTATAGAAATGCCCCCAAATAACACCAAACGACACACCCGGTCAGGTTCGGACCGGAAATGAACATATGTCAAAATACGTATCGATTCGAAGGTCACGACCCTCAACATCACATCCACACGTCTAATAAGAGATAAGGACACTTTTTAGAAAATTCCAAATCCAAAAAAGTATAGAAATGCCCCATAATAACCCCAAACAACCCACCAGGTCTGGTTTAAACCGAAAATGAACATATGTCGAAGTAGGTATCGATTCGAAGGTCACGACCCTCAACATCGCATCCACACATCTAATAAGAGATAAGGACACTTTTCAGAGAATCCCACACCCAAAAAAGTACAGAAATGCCCCCAAATAACCCCAATCGACCCACCCGGTCCGGTTTAAACCGAAAATGAGCATATGCCAAAATATGTATCGATTCGAAGGTCACGACTCTCAACATCGCATCCACACGTCTAATAAGTTATAAGGACACTTTTTAGAAATTATCAAACCCAAAAAACTATAGAAATTCCCCCAAATAACCCCATACAACCCTCCCGATCTAGTTTAAACCGAAAATTAACATATGTCAAAATAGCTACCGATTTGAAGGTCACGACCCTCAACATCGCATCCACACATCTAATAAGAGATAAGGACACTTTTTAAAAAATCCAAAGCGCAAAAAAGTACAGAACTGCCCCCAAATAACCTCAAACGACCCACCCGGTCTAGTTTAAGCCGAAAATGAACATATGACAAAATAGGTATCGATTCGAAGGTCACGACCTCAACATCGCATCTACATGTCTAATAAGGGACAAGGACACTTTTTAGAAAATACTAAACACAAGATAGTACCGAAATGCAGCCAAATAACCCCGAACGACCCACCCAGTCTGGTTTAAACCGAAAATGAACATATGTCAAAATAGGTATCGATTCGAAGGTCACATCCCTCAACATCGCATCCACTCGTCTAATAAGAGATAAGGATACTTTTTAGAAAATACCCAATCCAAAAAAGTACAGAACAGCCCCCAAATAACCCCAAACGACCCACTTGGTCTGGGTTATACCGTAAATGAACTGGTGTCGAAATAGGTTTCGGTTCGAAGGTCACGACCCACAACATCGCATCCACACGTCTAATAAGAGATAAGGACACTTTTTAAAGAATCCAAAACCCAAAGAAGTGCAGAAATGCCCCCAAGTAACCCCAAACGATCCACCCGGTCTGGTTAAAACCGAAAATGAACATATGTCAAAATAGGTATCGATTCGAAGGTCACGACCCTCAACATCACATCTACACATCTAATAAGAGATAAGAACACTTTTAGAAAATCCCAAGCCCAAAAAAGTATAGAAATGCCCCCAAATAACCCCAAAACACCCGGTCTAGATTAAACAAAAAATGAACATATGTCGAAATAGGTATCGATTCGAAGGTCACGACCCTCAACATCGCATCCACACTTCGAATCAGAGATACGGACACTTTTTTGAAAATAGCATGCCCAAAAAGGTACAGAAATGCCCCCAAATGACCCACTAGGGCTGGTTTAAACCGAAAATTACATATGCCGAAATACGTATCGATTCGAAGTTCACGATCCTCAACATCGCATCCACACGTCTAATAAGAGATAAGGAAACTTTTTAGACAATCCCAAGCCCATAAAAGTATAAAAATGCCACCAAATAACCCCAAACGACCCACCCGGTCTGGTTTAAATAAAAAATGAACATATGTCGAAATAGGTATCGATTCAAAGGTCACGACCCTCAACATCGCATCCACACGTCTAATAAGTGATAAGGACACTTTTAAGAAAATACCAAACCCAAAAAAGTACAGAAATGCCACCAAATAACCCCAAACTAACAACCCGGTCTAGTTTAAACTGAAAATAAACATATGTCGAAATAGGTATCGATTCGAAGGTCATGATCCTCAACATAGCATCCACACGTCTTATTAGAGATCAGGACACTTTTTAGAAAATCCTAAACCCAAAAAAGTACAGAAATGCCCCCAAATAACCCTAAACGACCCACCTGGTCTAGTTTAAACCGAAAATGAACATATGTCGAAATCGGTATGGATCCGTAGGTCAAAACCCTCAACTTCGCATCCACACGTCTAATATGAGATAAGGATACATTTTAGAAACTCCCAAACCCAAAAAAGTATAGAAATGCCCCCAAATAACACCTAACGACACACCTGGTCAGGTTCGAACCGAAAATGAACATTTTTTTTTATTTTTTTATTTTTTATTTTTTATTTTTTATAAGTAAGATTTGTATTACTAAGAAAAGAAAAATGTACAAAGAAAGGCATCCTTTAAGAACCCAAAAACGGGGAAAAGGACCCTAAGCAAGATAGGACAGGCCCTATCAAACAGCAGGGAGAAAGAAAACCCCTAAGGCTACATCCTACAATAGGTTGCTAGCTCCTTATCTTTCTTTATGAGAATGGTCAGCTCTGGAGGGAAAGTCTCAGGCTCCCAATAGGTTCGAGAGGGTCGTAGGGAGGGAAGCCATGAAATCTGGGCTGGTTCTCGTTCTCTCCAAACATGAACTAATTCTTTAGACCAGCAGCCTAAACTTAGAGAGGATCTTACTTTTCAAAATAAGGATTTGCCAGGGCCGGTGATCTGCCATTCAAAATGTCGACGGCCAGCTTCGAATCCGACCTAATAGAAACATCATACAAGCCCTTCTCGATACAAAGGGAAATCCCTTTGTAAATAGCCTTAAACTCCATGGACAACACCGAAAGATCTTCCCCTAGACCAGCATAGGCAGCTATGGGGTCCCCACATCCATCACGAATGAGGCCCCCAAAGCTTGCTTTGTCATCTGCAAGAGACCCATCACAATGGAGAGCAACCATATTCGGATTAGGGGCAAACCAAGAGCAGGCCTTTGGAATTCGAGCAGCCCAATGAACTTGAAGACCCCATTTGGCAGCAATATGAAGGTTGGCAGTAGTAGGGTCACCCACCAAAGAAATGGAAGATAATCTGCCAATAACATCCCCCTTTATAGCCCCTATGATCTGGTCCTTAGGTCTGATTTTGTTCCTGAAAATTCTGAAATTTCTCTCCGACCAGATATGCTTGATTGTGGCACAGAATGCAAGCTTGGTGATCAGCCCCAACTTCCCTGCTCTACCTGCGGCATATCTAACCGAGATGGCTGCATCAATGACATTGCTTGGCATGGTTCCATCATGAAAGCAAAGCTCATAAATAATTTTCCAAATGTCAGTAGAGAAGGGGCACCCAAAGAAAAGATGATTTACGCTTCGGTTCTAGACAAAACTCACAATGATGAGGAGCCGAATATGTCTATGAATGAGGTTGTCCCTTGTAGGGAGGGCATCCGAAAGGCATCTCCAAGCTATAAAGCAATGGGAATTAATCCCCTTTCAAACCAAACAGCTTCACTCCAATCATGACGGGCAGTTCTGTGCGGACAGCATTCCAAGCTGATTTGGAAGTGAAATTACCCGAAGAGTTGCCAATCCAAGGTCAAATCCGGAACCTCATCGTGAAATTTTTCAATGGTTGGAAGGGCCCTCCAAATATCAATGAGGTCAAAAGATGTAGAGGGGCCAGGGTACCAATCTCCATCACGCACAATCTCCTTGACACACGCATGTCGGGCAAAGAAGAGAGTAGGTGCTTGCATCGTAGCATATCCCGCTACCAAATCTATTCAAGAGAACTCCAAATGGGTGCCAATTATCAAGCCAAAGCTTTGTAGCAGCCCCATCCCCAATGATAGTTTTGATAAGGGGAAGGGCTTTGTCCCTATACTTCAAAACTTTACGCTGCACTCCAGGAGCAGCTTGTTGAGACCCTTGATCTGTCCAAAGAGACTCTTGCTTTAGGTATCTTTGCTGAACCCACTTAACCCAAAGCCGATCCTCGCTTGGAGGCAATCCACCAAATTTGCTTCATAATTCCAGAATGTTCATTTCTTTGATCCGCTTGATTCCCAAACCTCCCTCTCGATTTTGGCTTCTGACCGCATCCCAAGAAATAAAGTGGGCCTTCCTTTGAAGAGAGGGGCCGACCAAAGGAAGTTAGAGAACATAGACTCCGACTTGGTGATAACATTACCAGGAAGGCCAAAAATCCTACCCGATAAATGTAACTTCCTTGAAGAATCAAGCTAAGAGTTGAAGACGACTAGCATAGAGAGGAATCTAGCCTTCCACCCTTCCAACTTTTGACGAACCAAGTCCAAGATGGGGCTGCAATCTTTCATGGATAACCTGCCGGACACAAGAGGAACTCCAAGGTACCTAATAGGCAGCTTGGTTTCCGAAAAACCTGTTAAATCCAAAAGTTCCAGACTACTAGTTTGGGTAAGGCCCCCTAAAATAATAGAGGACTTAGATCTGTTAAGTTGAAGCCCGAAGAGGGCAGCAAACTCATCCAGACCCCCCAAACTAGCTAAAATAGAATCGCGGTTCCCCTTCACAAAAATCATAAGATCATTTGCAAAAATGAGGTGTGAAAGATGAAATGATTTACAGCGGGGCAGCAGCTTAATCTGACCATCAATCTCAAGCCTTCGCATGATTCCAGTGCAGGCCTCCATAGCAAGGGTGAACAGATAGGGGGACAGTGGATCCCCTTGTCTAATCCCTCTCCCTCCATTGAAGAAACCAGCCGGGCTGCCATTTATAAGGACAGAGAACATAGGAGTGGTTACACAGGCCTTCACCCACCCTATGAACTTATCTGAGAATCCCATTCTTCCCATCACATCAAACAAGAATTTCCTACTTAGAGAGTCGTAGGCCTTGTGAAGATCCACCTTCAAAACTGCGTGAGGGTTGGCAGCTTTATGTTCGATACCTCGCACAATATCATGGCAAACAAGTATATTGTCAACAATAGACCTGCCCTTGATGAAAGCGACTGATTATGGCTGACCACACTCCCAATAACATGCTGGATCCTATTGGAGAGGATTTTAGTAATAATCTTGTATAGGAGATTGCATAAAGCAATTGGCGAAACCCCACAAAAGTGGAGACATCCCCGACTTGGAACCAAAGTAATAAAGGTTGCATTAATAGAACGGGGCATGAAGGAGTTCGCAAAGAACCATTGGACAGCATGTGTTAGCTCCTCACCAATGACCTCCCACGAGTGCTTGTAAAAGCCAGCCCCGAAACCATCAGGCCCTGGGGCTTTAGAGTCTTTCAAACTAA
>NW_025318031.1:0-17022 GCF_018873765.1 Telopea speciosissima
TCTCCAACAACACCAGCTGCACCACCAAGAGCTGGCCACTCCCCACTCCCCAAACCACCAAGCACAGCCACTTCACCACCCCCTCACTCGATCCTTCCTTACCTCCCCCATCTTCCCTCCCACCAGAGCAGAGAAGAGGAGGGAGGCCAAGAGCCGGAGCTCCGACCATCACCAAGATCAACTTCCAAACCCCCCCTCTCAAAATCGCAAGAGCTTCTCTCCCCTAAGAAATTTCTCTCGTCGAATCGATACCTATTTAGGCATATGTTCATTTTCGGTTTAAACTAGACAGGTGGGTCGTTTGGGGTTATTTGGGTGCATTTCTGTACTTTTTTGGGTATGGGATTTTCTAAAAAGTGTCCTTATCTCTTATTAGACGTGTGGATGCAATGTCGAGGGTCGTGACCTCTGAATCGATACGTATTTCGACATATGTTCATTTTCGGTTTAAACCAGATTGGGTGGGTTGTTTGGGATTATTTCGGGGCATTTCGGTACTTTTTTGGGCTTCGGATTTTCTAAAAGGTGTCCTTATCTCTTATTAGACGTGTGGATGTGATGTTGAGGGTCGTGACCTTCGAATCGATACCTATTTCGACATATGTTCATTTTCGGTTTAAACTAGATTGGGTGGGTCGTTTGGGATTATTTTGGGGTATTTCAGTACTTTTTTGGGCCTCGGATTTTCTAAAAGGTGTCCTTATCTCTTAATAGATGTGTGGATATGATGTTGAGGGTTGTGACCTTCGAATCGATACCTATTTCAACATATGTTCATTTTCGTTTTAAACCAGATCGGGTGTGTCGCTATGGGTATTTTGGGGGCATTTCTGTACTTTTTTGGGTTGGGTATTTTCTAAAACTTGTCGTTATCTCTTATTGGATGTGTGGATGTGATGATGAGGGTCGTGACCTTCAAATCAATACCTATTTTGGCATATGTTCATTTTTTATTTAAACCAGATCGAGTGGGTCGTTTGGGGTTATTTGGGGGCATTTCTGTTCTTTTTTGGGCTTGCGATTTTCTGAAAAGTGTCCATATCTCTAATTAGACATGTGGATAAGATGTTAGGGTCGTGACCTTCGAATCGATACCTATTTCGATATATATTCATTTACGGTTTAAACTAGACCGCTTGGGTTGTTTGGGGTTATTTGGAGACGTTTCTGTACTATTTTGGGCTTGGGATTTTCTAAAAAGTGTCCTTATCTCTAATTAGACGTTTGGATGCGATGTTGCAGGTCGTTACCATCGAATTGATACCTATTTTGATATATGTTCATTTTCGGTTTAAACCAGATCAGGTGGGTCGTTTGGGGTTATTTGGGGGCATTTCCATACTTTTTGGGGTTTGTTATTTTCTAAAAAGTGTCCTTATCTCATATTAGACATGTGGATACGATGTTGTGGGTCGTGACCTACGAATCGATACCTATTTCGATATATGTTCATTTTTTTTTTAAACCAGCCCGGGTGGGTCGGTTAGGGTTATTTGGGGGCATTTCTTAACTTTTTGGGTTTGGCATTTCTAAAAAGTGTCCTTATCTCTTATTAGACATGTGGATGCGATGTTGAGGGTCGTGACCTTTGAATCGTTACCTATTTCGGCATATATTCATTTTCGATTTAAACCAAACCGGGTGGGTCGTTCGGGGTTATTTGGGGGCATTTTTGTACTTTTTTGGGCTTGGAAATTTCTAAAAGGTGTCCTTATCTCCTATTAGACGTGTGGATGCTATGTTGAGGGTCGTGACCTTCGAATCGACACCTATTTCGACATATGTTCATTTTCAGTTTAAACCGGACCGGATGGGCCTTTTGGGGTAATTTGGGGGCATTTCTGTACTTTTTTGGGTTTGGTAATTTCAAAAAAGTGTCCTTATCTCTTATGAGATGTGTGGATGCAATGTTGAGGGTCTTGACCTTCGAATCGATACCTATTTCAAGATATGTTCATTTTTTGTTTAAACCAGACCGGGTAGGTCGTTTTGGGGTTATTCGGGGGGCATTTCTATACTTTTTTGGGTTTATGATTTTCTAAAAAGTCCCCTTATCTCTAATTAGATGTGTGGATGCGATGTTGAGGGTCGTGACTTTCGAATCGATACCTATTTCGACGTATGTTCATTTTCTATATAAACCAGACCGGGTGGATTTTTTGGGGTTATTTGGGGGCATTTCTATACTTTTTTGGGTTTGGTATTTTCTAGAAAGTGTCCTTATCTCTAATTAGACGTGTGGATGGTATGTGGAGGGACGTGACTTTCGAATCGATACCTATTTCAGCATGTGTTCAATTTCGGTTTAAACCAGACCGGGTGGGTTGTTTGGGGTTATTTGGGGGCATTTAGAATTCTATACTTTTTCGGGTTTGGGATTTTAAAAAAAGTTTCCTTATGTCTTATTAGATATGTGGATGCGAAGTTGAGTGTCGTGACATTCAAATCGATACCTATTTGGACATGTTCATTTTCGATTTAAACCAGACCGAGTGGGTCGTTCAGGGGTTATTTGGGGGCATTTCTATACTTTTTTGGGTTTTGTATTTTCTACAAAGTATCCTTATCTCTAATTAGACTTTTGGATAGGAAGTTGAGGGTCGTGACCTTCGAATTAATACCTATTTCGACATATGTTCATTTTCGGTTTAAATTAGACCGGGTGGGTCGTTTGGGGTTATTTAGGGCATTTCTGTACTTTTTTGGGTTTGGGATTTTTTAAAAAGTGTCCTTTTCTCTTATTAGACGTGTGGATACTTTGTTGAGGGTCATGACTTTCGAATCGATACCTATTTCGGCATATGTATATTTTCAGTTTAAACTAGATCGGGTGGGTCATTTGGGTTTATTTGGGGGCATTTCTGTACTTTTTTGGGCTTGGGATTCTTTAAAAAGTGTCATTATCTTTGATTAGACGTGTGGACGCGATGTTGAGGGTCGTGACCTTTGAATTGATACCTATTTCGACATATGTTCATTTTCGATTTAATTCATACCGGGTGGGTCATTTGGGGTTATTTGGGGGCATTTCTGTACTTTTTTGGGTTTATGATTTTCTAACCAGTGTCCTTATCGCTAATTATATGTGTGGATGCGATGTTGAGAATCGTGACCTCCAAATAGATACCTATTTTGACATAAGTTCATTTTTTGTTTAAACCTGACCGGGTGGGTCGTTTGGGTTATTTAGCGGCATTTCTCTACTTTTTTGGGTTTGGTATTTTCTAAAAAGTTTCCTTATCTCTTATTAGAAGTGTGGATAAGATGTTGAGGGTTGTGACCTTCGAATCGATACCTATTTTGGTATATGTTCATTTTCGATTTAAACAAGACCGGTTGGGTCGTTTGGGGTTTTTTGGGGGCATTTCTGTACTTTTTTTAGTTTGAGATTTTCTAAAAAGTGTCTTTATCATTAATTGGATGTGCGGATGCGATGTTGAGGGTATTGAACTTTGAATCGATACTTATTTCGACATAAGTTCATTTTCAATTTAAACCTGATTGGGTGGGTCGTTTGGGGTTATTTGGGGGCATTTCTATATTTTTTTGGGCTTGGGATTTTCTAAAAGGTGTCATTATCTCTTATTAGACGTGTGGATGCGCTGTTGTGGGTCGTGACCTTCGTACCGGTACCTATTTTGACATATGTTCATTTTCAGTTAAAACCATACCGGGTGGGTCGTTTGGGGTAATTTGGGGGCATTTCTGTACTTTTTTGGGTTTGGTATTTTCTGAAAAGCGTCCTTATCTCTTATTAAACGTGTGGATGCGACGTTGAGGGTTGTGACCTTCGAATCGATACCTATTTGAGCATATGTTCATTTTCGGTTTAAACCAGACCGGGTGGGTCGTTTTGTTTATTTTGGGGCATTTTTATACTTTTTTGGGTTGGGTATTTTCTTAAAAGTGTCATTATCTCTAATTAGATGTGTGAATGCAATGTTGAGGAACGTGACCTTCGAATCGATACCTATTTTGACATATGTTCATTTGTGCTTTAAATCAAAACGGGTGGGTCGTTTGGGGTTATTTGGCGGCATTTCTATAATTTTTTGGGTTTGGTATTTTTTAAAAAGTGTCCTTATCTCTTATTAGATGTGTGGTTGCCATGTTGAGGGTCGAGACCTTCGAATCAATACCTATTTCAGCATATGTTCAATTTTGGTTTAAACCAGACCGGGTGGGTCGTTTGGGGTTATTTGGGGGCATTTTGAATTCTATACTTTTTCGGGTTTGGCATTTTAAAAAAAAGTTTCCTTATGTCTTATTAGATGTGTGGATGCGATGTTGTGTATCGTGACATTCAAATTGATACCTATTTGGAAATATGTTCATTTTCGATTTAAACCAGGCCAAGTGGGTCGTTCGGGGGTTATTTGGGGGCATTTTTGTATTTTTTTGGGCTTGGGATTTTCTAAAAGGTGTCCTTATCTGTTATTAGATGTGTGGATGCAATGTTGAGGGTCGTGACCTTCGAATCGATACCTATTTCGACATATGTTCATTTTCAATTTAAACCTGACCGGGTGGGTCGTATGGGGTTATTTGGGGGCATTTCTATACTTTTTTGGGTTTTGTATTTTCTACAAAGTATCCTTATCTCTAATTAGACGTTTGGATGGGAAGTTGAGGGTCGTGACCTTCGAATCAATACCTATTTCGACATATGTTCATTTTCGGTTTAAACCAGACCGGGTGGGTCGTTTGGGGTTATTTGGGGGCATTTCTGTACTTTTTTGGGTTTATGATTTTTTAAACAGTGTCCTTATCACTAATTAGATGTGTGGATGCGATGTTGAGGATCGAGACCTTCGAATAGATACCTATTTCAACATATGTTCATTTTCGGTTTAAACCTGACCGGGTGGGTCGTTTGGGTTATTTAGTGGCATTTCTCTACTTTTTTGGGTTTGGTATTTTCTAAAAAGTTTCCTTCTCTCTTATTAGATGTGTGGATGCGATGTTGAGGGTATTGACCTTCGAATCGATACTTATCTTAACATAAGTTCATTTTCAGTTTAACCAGATCGGGTGGGTCGTTTGGGGTTATTAGGGGGCATTTCTGTACTTTTTAGGGTTTGGTATTTTCTAAAAAGTGTCTTTATCTCTTATTAGACGTGTGGATGCGATGTTGAGGGTCATGACCATCGAATCGATACCTATTTTGACATATGTTCATTTTCGATTTAAATCAGACTGGGTGATTCGTTTGGGGTTATTTGGGGGTATTTCTGTACTATTTTGGTTTTAGGATTTTCTAAAAAGTGTCCTTATCACTAATTAGATGAGTGGATGCGATGTTGAGGATCGTGCCCTTTGAATTGATACCTATTTCGACATATGTTCATGTTCGATTTAAACCAAACTGGGTGGGTCATTTGGGGTTATTTGGCGGCATTTCTCTACTTTTTTGGGTTTGGTATTTTCTAAAAAGTTTTCTTATCTCTTATTAGATGTGTGGATGCGATGTTGAGGGTCGTGACCTTCGAATCGATACCTATTTTGGTATATGTTCATTTTCGATTTAAACTAGACCGGTTGGGTCATTTGGGGTTATTTGGGGGCATTTCTGTACTTTTTTTGGTTTGAGATTTTCTAAAAAGTGTCCATATCTCTTATTAGACGTGTGGATGCTATGTTGTGGGTCGTGACCTTCGAATAAATACCTATTTTGGCATATGTTCATTTTTTATTTAAACCAGAGCGGGTGGGTCGTTTCGGGTTATTTTGGGGCATTTCTATACTTTTTTGGGTTTGGTATTTTCTAAAAAGTGTCATTATCTCTAATTAGATGTGTGGATACGATGTTGAGGATCGTGACCTTTGAATCGATACATATTTCGACATATGTTCATTTACGGTTTAAACCAGACCGGGTGGATCGTTTGGGGTTATTTGGCAGCATTTCTTTAATTTTTATGTTTGGTATTTTCTAAAAATTGTCCTTATCTGTTATTAGATGTGTGGACGCGATGTTGAGGGTCGTGACCTTCGAATCGATACCTATTTTGGCATATGTTCATTTTCGGTTTAAATCGGATCGGGTGTGTCGTTTCGGGTTATTTTGGGGCATTTCTATGCTTTTTTGGGTTGGGTATTTTCTAAAAAGTGTCATTATTTCTAATTAGATGTGTGGACGCGATGTTGTGGATCGCGACCTTCGAATTGATACCTATTTCGACATATGTTCATTTGTGGTTTGAACCAGACCGGGTGGGTCGCCTGGGGTTATTTGACGGCATTTTTGTAATTTTTTGGGTTTGGTATTTTCTAAACAGTGTCCTTATCACTAATTGGATGTGTGGATGCAATGTTGAGGGTCGAGACCTTCGAGTCAATACCTATTTCGGTATATGTTTATTTTCGGTTTAAACCAGATCGGGTGGATCGTTTGGGGTTATTTGGCGGGATTTCTGTACTTTTTTGGGTTTGGTATTTTCTAAAAAGTTTCCTTATCTCTTATTAGACGTGCGGATGCGATGTTGAGACTCGTGAGCTTTGATTTGATACCAATTTCGGTATATGTTCATTTTCGGTTTAAACCAAACTGGGTGGGTCATTTGGGTTTATTAGGGGGCATTTCTGCCCTTTTTTGGGGTTAAGATTTTCTAAAAAGTGTCCTTATTACTTATTAGACGTGTGGATACGATGTTGAGGTTTGTGACCTTCGAATCGATACCTTTTTTTTTCGATAGGTAAGTTGTGTGTATAAAGAAGAAGGAAAGATAGATATAAAAGATGGCAGCCTTCTCCCACCCCTTAGACAGACCTAAGGAGGAGGAAGAGGCCCCACACCGCCGAGGACAAACCCCTCGTAACTACAAGGAAAAGCCACCCAACCCAATCACGGAGGCCTAAGCTGGACCTTACCAGAAGCATCATCAAGGATCAGCCGCATCAGGTCATCATGAAACTCAGGAGGATACAAAATAGCTTCCCCATCCCCACAATTAATGGAAGCAATAAAATCTGCCGGCTGGTTCAATTCCCTCCAAACATGCCTCACTTCATAGTGAGTCAACTGGTTTAGACTACAGATGATTTGGTTTTTCAAAACATATACATTCCAAGGGCAACTGAACACACTAGTGAGAATCTCAACTGCCAACTTCGAATCAGATCTAATAGAAACATGTCGAAGATTCCTCTCTAAACACAGTGCCACCCCCTGTGAATGGCTAACAACTCCATGCTAAGAACCGAAGCCTCCACACCTTTACCAACATAAGCCAGGATCGGATCTCCTATGGTATTACGAACAAGACCGCCATAAGAAGCTCTATCTCCACTCAAGGACCCATCACAATGGAGCATGACCAAGTGAGTAGGGGGTTTCGGCCAAGAACAAGCTTTGGGGGCCGAGACTGCCCATCGCACCTGGATCCCCCAAATATCAACCAAGAACTGATTTCTAGGGGTATGGGCAGCCAAAATCGGACAATGAGAACCTTTAGTGACCACATCAAAGTTGATATCTTGAAGGATTTTATCATAAGACCTTGATTGATTACTAAAGAGGCGTTGATTTCTCTCCCACCAAACATGATAAACTGTAGCACAGAAAGCCAACTTGGGGATAACATCTAACTTGTCATTAGCACAAACCACATGAGAGAGCCAATTAACCACATCAAAAAAACCAGCAGGTCCTTTACCACTTTGAGAGCACTTAGAACTAACCCTATCCCAAATGGTCTTAGAAAAGGGACATTCAAAAAATAGATGGGCATGACTCTCCAAACCCCCCCCCCCCCCAACACAGGATGCAATTCTGCCCAACTCCAATATTCCTTCTAATAAGTTGGTCCTTTGTTGGGAGCCCACCCATAAGACATCTCCAGGTAGTACAGGAATGCCTAGGTAAAAAACCAGGAAACCAAACAAGGCTATGCCAAACCACCTTAGTAGCACTGCTTCTCACAAGTTCCCAAGCCAACTTAGTAGTAAAGAGGCCATTAGGGGTTTTCTTCCAAATAATAAGATCCTCCTCCCCATTCACAATGGGAATACTAGGGAGATCCCTAGAAATAGTAATCAGATCAAAAGAGCCCTGGGGGGGCAAATGCTATAGACTAATAAAGTCCGAAACCAAGGCAAGCCGGGTAGAACCAACATCATACCGAACCCGATCCCCAAACCTTTTAATCAAAACCCCTTTAGGATGCCAATTATCCAACCAAAGTCTAGTAGATTGACCATTCCCAATAATATGATGGATGTGAGGCTCAACCAAATCTCTAAACTTGAGAACTTTCCGCCAAACCCAAGAGCAGTTTTGGGGAATCTTAACAGTCCAAATAGAGTCATTTTTTAGATAGCGGGTGTAAACCCACCTAACCCAAAGACTGTCCTTTTTAGAGGCAATCCACCAAATTTGCTTAAGAATACCCGCCGTATTCATATCTGAAATTCTTCTAATACCCAGGCCCCCTTCAGCCTTAGGTTTGCAAATCCTCTCCCAAGAAATATAATGTACCTTACGTTCAAGAGACGGGCCAGACCAAAGGAAATTGGAGAAGATGGACTCTAGCTTTCTCTTGAGAGCACCAGGCAGTCCAAAAATCCCTGACCAATAAATGTAGCAGCCTTGAAGAACAGAGCTCAAGAGTTGTAACCGCCCTGCAAAAGATAAAAGATGCGCTTTCCAACCATCAAGCCTATTCTGCACCCGATCCAAAATAGAGGAGCAATATGCAAAAGCCAGCTTCCGAGAGATAAGTGGAACACCTAGGTACCGGATAGGTAACTTGGTATCCACAAAATTCGTTAATTCCAAAAGTTGCAGTCTGGCCATGTGGGTAAGGCCCCCTAAAATAATAGAGGACTTAGCCCTGTTGAGCTTCAACCCAGAGTAGGTATGAAACTCATCCAAGGCCCCCAGGCAGGCCGAAATAGAGTCCGTAGTAGCCTTCACAAAGATCATCAAATCATCTGCAAAGATAAGGTGAGAGAGGTGGGAGCTCTTACATCTGGGGAGAAGACTGATCCTACTCTTAACCTCCAACTTCCTCATCAAGGCTGAAAACCCCTCCATTGTAATAGTGAACAAATAGGGAGACATGGGGTCCCCCTGTCGAATTCCCTTTCCCCCTTTAAAATAGCCAGCTGGACTCCCATTTAATAAAATGGAAAAACAGGGAGTGTCGACACAAGCCTTCACCCAACCAATGAACTTCTGAGGGAAACCCATTATTTTCATCATCTCAAACAAGAATTTCCTACTAAGGGAGTCATAAGCTTTATGAAGGTCAATCTTTAAAACTGCTGTAGGACTAGTGCCTTTCTGCTCAATCCCTCGGACCACATCATGACAGACAAGGATGTTGTCCACAATAGACCTTCCCTTGATAAATGCAGACTGGGAATCACTCACCACCTGCCCAATCACTCCTTGTAATCTATTAGATAAGATTTTTGTGATGATCTTATAAAAAAGATTGCAAAGGGCTATGGGCCTATAACCAGCAAAGGAAGAGACATCCCCCGTCTTTGGAATAAGACTAATAAAAGTAGCATTAATCGAACTAGGGAGGCAAGACTTATTGAAGAACCATTTCACTGCTAGAGTCAAATCTTCACCAACCACATCCCAAGAATGTTTGAAAAAAGCAGCCCCAAACCCATCCGGTCCTGGAGCTTTGTAATTTTTCATAGCAAACACAACCTCCATAATCTCCTTATTGGACACCATACCAATAAGACTTCCCTGTTGAGAGAGGGATAGGCCATTCTGCAAGGGGACCGAGTTGGGAAAACAACCACCATCCACCGAATCAGATCCAAACAACTTCTTGTAGAAAGAGACAGCTTCATCTTTGATCTGGCTAGGATCCTTAACAATTTCACCTCCTTCCCCTTTAATCTCGAGAATATGCTTCCTATTCTGCCTTCAAATCATGGACTTGTGAAAGAAACTATTATTATCATCCCCCAGCTGAATATGTTTCACCCTAGACTTCTCCTTCAAGAACTTTTCTTCAATGACCAAGGCTTCCCATAACTTCACCTTAGCTTGAGTCTCCAAAAGAACCAGATTCGGATCATCGGGGTGGTCCCTAAGATTGCATTGAGTTTGGTACAACTCAGATCGTGCAGCCTTTACCGCAACAAAAACATCTCCAATGCACTCTTTATTCCACTTTTTTAGCTCTTTTTTAACATTCCTTAACCGAGCAGCAAACCTAAGGATGGGATTGAGGAGCAAGCTAACAGGCTGTTCCCAGCCCTTCCGAACCATATCATCAAACCTAGCTCTACCAATCCAAGCTTCAAAAAACCTGAAAGGTTTAGGGCCGAAATTAACCTCATCTAACACAGCCACCACTACAGGAGAGTGGTCAGAGAGACCAGGAGGGTGAAAAATAGCCTCTGAAGTTCTGAAAACATCCATCCAAGCCAAGTTTACCATCACCCTATCTAGCTTACAGCAAATTCTAGCATCACCACTTTGCCTGTTATTCCAAGTCATAGCTTCCCCTTTCCACTTCAAGTCAATCAGCCCAGAGTCTTCAATAAAAGTGTTGAAATCATCAATAGCCTCAAACCGAACCGGGTCCCCACCAATTTTCTCATTATGATTCCGAATAACATTGAAATCCCCTAAGACAGCCCATGGAGTAGCAATAGCACTAGCAAGACTTCCCACATCCTCCCACAAATCCTTCCGCTCTGCCACAGTATTGAGAGCATACACTATAGTGCAAAGGAAAGAGCCAGCAGTTCCCATAATCGACACCTTGGCATTAATAAACTGCTTAGTTTTTTGAATTTCTTCAACATTAAAACAACTCGGATCCCAGCCCAACCAAATCCGAATAGTATTATCAATCTCACCATTGTGCACATACTTCCAATCTGGAATAAAATTATCAAAAATAGCACCACAATTATCCGCCTTGACCTTTGTTTCCAGAAGACAAACCAATTTAGCCTGATGATCTTTGCACACCTTCTTAATCCCCAGCCGTTTAGTTAAGGCATTCATGCCTCTGACATTCCAGACTAAGCACTTCATTTAGACTGAAGATTAGAACCGTCAACTCCCCCCTTACTCGGTCCATCTCCCTTGGCCTCACCGGGCTCTTTCGGGTTTAAGAGAATCCGTTGGGCCTGAAACTTAGGCCCCTTCCCCATGGCTCGGCCCAAAACAGAAAAAGAACCAGAATTCGAAAGACCCAAACCTTTTCCAGATTGCCCTTGGGTTGATCGAATCTCCGCAGCTTACTTCTTTAGTCTTTCAAAGTTGGCTGAGCCACGGGGAGGGGGCGATTCCTTTCTTCCTTTTGAATAGAGGTTTGCTGACTTGGGAACAAGAGCTGACTGAGAATCATCTTTAACCCCCTCTCCTATGACATCTCCATCAATTTTTCCTTCCTCATCAAGATTTTTCAAGAGAGATTCCCTAATAGCACCACCCCAATCCACATTGCTTTCCAAATTTGTAGTAGCTGTAATATTACCCTCCATGTAAGACCCACTTATCCTCTCTCCACTCTCATCAATACCTTCTTTAGTGGCCAACACATGAGCTTGAATAGGAGAAGCACCAGCTGTAATAAACATGTTAATAGAATTTTCTGGATTCTCCAAATCTTCACCATCCGTAACAGCTGTACTACCATTCCTTCCTTGGGTCTGGACCGAATCTGCTATATTAGGCAGAATTTCACCCACCTCCTCAGCTTCCTTGTTTGTAAAATCCCTACGACTGTGCCCATCATTTAGATCTTTACCCAATAAGATATTGCATGAGTCAGCATCAAGCATAAGCTCTGTAGGATCATATGAAACCTCCTCCGTAAGATCTTCTAACAATGCAAAAGCATTAGAGTATACAATCTCCTTCCCTTTCCCAGCCAGATTCTTAGGGATAACATTAGGAATGTTTTTTGAAAATCTATCATTCTTCTCCACAGATATGGCAGTTTTGGAAATCTCCATGGATTTTGCTCCTTTGTAATTAGGGGAAAGCACAATCCCAGCACCTTTGTTTCTCAAAATAGCACCATGATTTGAATTTTGAAAATTATCCCCATCACCACCGTGGCTGGCTTGAGATCCACCACCAGCATGTGCTCCGGCCACCTGAGAACGTCCATCATTCTTCACCCTCCATTCTTTCCGGTTGGTCCCCTTTTGGGAGCCTTGGATAACACCACAATGAGAATTTGAATGACCAAAAGTCATGCAACTGCTGCAGCGGGGAGGACACCATTCATAATTAACTTTTTGATAAAATACTAGACCTTCATCATCATGGACTGCCACCTGATCTGGAAGATCGTGGCTGGCTTCAATTTCAACTCATAGCCGAGCATAGGAAAGCCTTTCCTTCGTCTTAGTCATCTTGTCAGTAGCAATTGGCTTACCAAGAACACTAGCTATCGAACTCAGAGCATCCACATTCCAGAAATGAAAGGCGAGATTAGGGAGGGAAACCCAAACTGGAATAGAGGACAAAACTACCTTCTCGAGCTTCATACCAGGTTTCCAAGGTCTAAGGATTAGAGGCCTACGAAGCACATTCCAAGGACCACCTTCTAACACCTTGGCTTTATCTTCCTCCAAATTAAAACGAAAAACAAAGAAGCCACTCTCCAAGAGGTTGACATCAACATGCCCGGACAGTTGCCATTGTTTTAGCAAATCTTCTTTAACATAGGTAAAACTTGGTCTACGACCAATAAAATGACCAAGGAAGGTATTCTTCCACTTAGATAATTCTGCCCGGAGCACAGCCGATGAGCATTGAGCAACACAGATGCCATCAATGCGTGCTGGTTCAATAAAACTCAGTTCCAGCCCTTCATGGCTCAGGTTTCTTGAAGAAGACTGAAGAAAAGAAGCCCAGGACACTCCTTTCTTCAAACCATTCGTACCAGCACCTGAAGCAATGCTTGCACCACCACCCCCCGAAGAGGAACCACCCAACTCCAAACCAGTAGCCGCCCCAGCCTCCACAACATCATAGTCCCTAGCCTGCCCTGAACCTCCATTAAAAGCATCAACATTCCCTGCCTCCCCTTCTCCCGGATTGGGAGGAGGAGGAAGACCATTAGCCAAAGCCAATGGCCAGCCGGCCATCACCAAGAACCAACACCTAGAACCCAACTCTCAAAATCACTAGAGCTTCTCTCTCCTCACCCGGTTTCGAATCGATACCTCCCAATCGTCAAGTCTTCGTCTCACCAAATCAAGAATAGAGGAGCAATCTGCCATAGAAAGCTTGCGTGAGATAAGAGGAACACCAAGATACCGAATGGGCAGCTTAGTTTCCATAACATTCGTTAATTCCAAAAGTTGCAGTCTGGCCGTTTAGGTAAGGCCCCCTAAAATAATAGAGGACTTAGCTCTGTTGAGTTTCAACCCAGAGTAGGTGTGAAAATCAGTCAGAGCCCCCAAACAAGCCGAAATAGAGTCAGGGACAGCCTTCTCAAAAATCATCAAGTCATCTGCGAAGATAAGGTGCGAAAGATGGGAACTTTTGCATCTTGGGAGCGGGCTGATTTGACCTTCAGTTTCCAACTTCCTCATCAAGGCCGAAAAACCTTCCATGGCAATGGTAAATAGGTAAGGGGAGAGAGGATCTCCCTGTCTTATCCCCCTCTCTCCTTTAAAATAACCTGTAGGGCTTCCATTGAGAAGAATCGAGAAGCAGGGAGTATCAACACACGCTTTTACCCATCGAATGAACTTGCTTGGGAAACCCATCCTGCCCATGATCTCAAAGAGGAACTTTCTACTAAGGGAGTCATAGGCTTTATGTAAGTCAATTTTCAGCACTGCCGTAGGAGAAGTCCCTTTCTGCTCAATGCCCCTAACCACATCATGACAAACAAGGATGTTATCCACAATAGAGCGCCCTTTGATAAAAGCAAACTGGGTATCACTAACCACTTTCCCGGCAACTCCTTGCAGCCTATTAGATAAAATTTTTGTAATGATTTTATACAATAGGTTGCAAAGAGCTATTGGTCTGTAGCCCGCAAAAGAAGAAGTATCTTCGGTTTTCGGGATTAGGCTGATGAATGTAGCATTAATAGAGCTTGGCATAATGGACTTTGAAAAAAAACCATTTAACGGCCAGCGTGAGATCCTCTCCAACAACCTCCCAAGAGTGCTTAAATAATGCTGCCCCAAACCCATCCGGCCCTGGAGGTTTGGAATTCTTCATAGCAAACACCACCTCTCTAATTTCCTTATTAGAAATCTATCCAATAAGACTGTTTTGCTGCGCAAGATTCAGGCCGTGTTGTAAAGGAATAGACTCAGGGAAAAACCCAGTGTCATCTGCATTTGGTCCAAACAGGTTCATGTAAAAGGAAACTGCCTCCATTTTGATAAGATTGGGTTCCTTGATAACCTCATTTCTTTCATTGTGCACCTCCAAAATGTGATTCCTGTTTTGCCTACACACCATGGACTTGTGGAAGAAGCTATTATTTCCATCCCCTAATTGAATATTCTTGACTCTTGATTTCTCCTTAAGGAATTTTTCTTCAGTGCTAAGAGCTTCCCATAACTTATTTTTGGCTTTTGACTCTAAGATAACTAAATCGGAGTCATTTGGGTGGGCAGCAAGGCTAACTTGAATGTGAGTCAACTCTGATGTAGCATTCTTGACTGCAAGAAAACCATCTCCAATGCTGTCTTTATTCCACTTCTTGAGTTCAGCCTTGACATTTTTTAGGCGAGCCGCAAACCGAAGAATAGGATTGAGCTTCATATTTACTGGACAGTCCCAACCTTTAATCACCACTTCATCGAACCCCCCTCTTCCAATCCAAGCCTCAAAGAACCGAAAAGGTTTTGGGCCAAAGTTTACCCCATCAAGGATCGAAACCACTGTTGGAGAATGATCCGACAACCCCGAGGGAAGGAAAGTGGCTTCGGAAGACCAGAGCGCATCCATCCAATTTAAGTTAACCAAGGCCCTATCCAATTTATAGCAGACCCGAGAGCTGCCCCCTGCCTATTATTCCAAGTAAAGAGTTCTCCCTTCCACTTTAAATCAATAAGATCAATGTCAAAGATGAAAGAGTTAAAATCGTCAACAGCCTCTTGATGGACTGGATCCCCTCCAACCTTTTCACTTTGCTGACGAACAACATTAAAATCCCCTAGAGCAACCCAAGGAATGGAGATATTACTAGCAAGAGTAATAACATCCCTCCAAAGCTCCCTCCTTTCTTCCATCGAATTCAAAGCATAAACAGCCGTGCACAAAAAATTAAGAGAGGTCTCCAAAGTAGTCACTTTAGCATGAATAAATTGAGTGGATTTCTGAATTTCCTCAACTTTAAAAACTGTAGCATCCCAGTCCAACCAAATGCGAACAGTAGAATCTGCCTCACCATTATGTAAATACTTCCAGTTTGAAAGGAAAGGGTCAAAGGTAGCAGCACAGTTCTCCACTTTCACCTTAGTCTCAAGAAGAATGGCTAATTTAGCATTATTGTCCATAATCACATTTTTAATCCCACGTCTCTTTGTAGGGGCATTCATACCCCTCACGTTCCAAGAGATGCAATTCATCTAAGGTGATGGGTAGCCACATCAGTCCCACCCTTACTAGTCCCTCCAATCTAATGCCCCCACCTTCCTTCATAGGAATACGTTGAGGTAAAAATTTAGGGCCTCTTCCACTGGCCCGGCCCAATAAAGAAGAACTAAGAGAACCAGAAAAACCCAAACCTTTGTCTAAGGACCCCTGGTTTGAACGGTTCTCCGCTGCCTGCCGTTTCAGTCTTTCAAAGTTAGCTGAGGGTTTATTGGACCAATCTGCCCCCTTCCCTTTCAAAGACAGCATATCAGCTCGCCTCTCATGCCCTTCCAAAACAGTCCCTTCCTTATCCGCAGCCAATTCACCATTAATCCTGCCCTTAGTGGACAGGATTGGATTAGAATCCAAGGAATCAGCCCTGGCCAGCTCATTAACGATTAAAGGAGAAGCTGCCCCATTAATTTCTCCTTCTTCCATACACAACGCACTAGGGGTCTTCTCAAAATGGCAGGAATTTAAATTCAAAACCTGGGCAGCATCCCTTGAACGTTGGTACCCCTCAATAAAATCTTCATCAGATCTGCCCGGGTGGAGATCTTTAAGACCAGCAAAGGAAGGCCCATCCTCTCCGTCCTTTTCCAAACTAGGAAGGATTGCTAACGGCTGGATGAAAGAATCTTCTTCCACATTCTCCTCTCCCTCAAATAACTCATTGCCTAATAAGATAGCACATGAGTCAGCATCCAACATGCTAAGAACCGAAGCCTCCACACCTTTACCAACATAAGCCAGGATCGGATCTCCTGTGGTATTACGAACAAGACCGCCATAAGAAGCTCTATCTCCACTCAAGGACCCATCACAATGGAGCGTGACCAAGTGAGTAGGGGGTTTCGGCCAAGAACAAGCTTTGGGGGCCGAGACTGCCCATCGCACCTGGATCCCCCAAATATCAACCAAGAACTGATTTCTAGGGGTATGGGCAGCCAAAATCAGACAATGAGAACCTTTAGTGACCACATCAAAGTTGATATCTTGAAGGATTTTATCATAAGACCTTGATTGATTACTAAAGCGGCGTTGATTTCTCTCCCACCAAACATGATAAACTGTAGCACAGAAAGCCAATTTGGGGATAACATCTAACTTGTCATTAGCACAAACCACCTGAGAGAGCCAATTAACCACATCAAAAAAGCCAGCAGGTCCTTTACCACTTTGAAAGCACTTAGAACTAACCCTATCCCAAATGGTCTTAGAAAAGGGACATTCAAAAAATAGATGGGCATGACTCTCCAAACCCCCCCCCCCCCAACACAAGATGCAATTCTGCCCAACTCCAATATTCCTTCTAATAAGTTGGTCCTTTGTTGGGAGCCCACCCATAAGACATCTCCAGGTAGTACAAGAATGCCTAGGTAAAAAACCAGGAAACCAAACAAGGCTATGCCAAACCACCTTAGTAGCACTACTTCTCACAAGTTCCCAAGCCGACTTAGTAGTAAAGAGGCCATTAGGGG
>NW_025318032.1:0-17018 GCF_018873765.1 Telopea speciosissima
ATGAATATTTGTCAAAATAGGTATCAATTCAAAGGTCACGACCCTCAACATCGCACCCACACATCTAATAAGAGACGAGGACATTTTCGAACATCCCAAACCCAAAAAAGTACAGAAATGCCCCCAAATAATCCAAACGACCCACCCAATCTGGTTTAAACAAAAAATGAACAATGATCGAAATTGGTATCGATACGTAGGTCAAGACCCTCAACTTCATATCCACACCTGTAATAAGAGAAAAGGGCACATTTTATAACATCCCAAACCCAAAAAAGTATAGAAATGCCCCCAAATAACCCCAAACGACCCACCCGATCTGGTTTAAATAAAAAATGAACATTCGTCGAAATTGGTATCGATACTAAGGTCACGACCCTCAACTTCATGTCCACACTTGTAATAGGAGATAAGGACACATTTTAGAACATCCCAAACCCAAAAAAGTACAGAAATGCCCCCAAATAACCCGAAACGATCCACACCATTTAGTTTAAATCGAAAATAAACATAGGTTGAAATAGGTATCGATTCGAAGGTCTCGACCCTCAACAACGCATCCACACGTATAATAAGAGATAAGGACATTTTTTAGAACATTCCAAACCCAAAAAAGTACAAAAATGCCCCTAAATAACCCCAAACGATCCATCCGGTTTGATTTAAACCGAAAATGAACATATGTCGAAATAGGTATCGATTCAAAGGTCACGACACTCAACATCGCATCCACACGTCTAATAAGAGATTATGACACTTTTTAGAACATCCTAAACCCAAAAAAGTATAGAAATACCCCCAAATAACCCCAAACGAACCACCCGATCTGGTTTAAACAAAAAATGAACAATTGTCTAAATTGGTATCGATACGTAGGTCCCAACCCTCAACTTCGTATCCACACGTGTAATAGGAACTAAGCACTAATTTTAGAACATCCCAAACCCAAAAAAGTACAGAAATGCCCCGAATAACCCCAAACGAACCACTCGGTCTTTTTTTTTTTTTTATAAGTAAGATTTGTATTACTAAGAAAAGAAAAATGTACAAAGAAAGGCATCCTTTAAGAACCCAAAAACAGGGAAAAGGACCCTAAGCAAGATAGGACAGGCCCTATCAAACAGCAGGGAGAAAGAAAACCCCTAAGGCTACGACCCTCAGAAAGAAAAGGACCCTAAGCAACTTGGTCTTGTTTAAACCGAAAATGAACATATGTCGAAATAGGTATCGATTCTAAGGTCACGACCCTCAACATCGCATCCACATGTCTAATAAGAGATAAAGACACTTTTTAGAACATCCCAAACCCAAAAAAGTACAAAAATGCCCCCAATCAACCCCAAACGACCCACCTGGTCTGGTTAAAACAGCAAATGAACATAAGTCGAAATAGGTATCGATTCAAAGGTTACGACCCTCGACATCGCATCCACACGTATACGAAGAGATTAAGACACTTTTTAGAACGTCCAAAACCCAAAAAACTACAGAAATGCCCCCAAATAACCCCAAACGACCCACCCGGTCTGGTTTAAATCGAAAATGAACATATGTCAAAATAGGTATCAATTCGAAGGTCATGACTCTCAACATCGCATCCACACATCTTATAAGAGATAGGGGTACTTTTAAGAGCATCCCAAACCAAAAAACAGTACAACAACGCGCCCAAATAACCCCAAACCACCCACCCGGTCTCGTTTGAACAAAAAATGAACATATGCCGAAAGAGGTATTGCTTCGAAGGTCATGACCCTCAACTTCATATCCACACGTGTAATAAGAGATAAGGACACATTTTAGAACATCCCAAACCCAAAAAAGTACTGAAATGCCTCCAAATAACCCCAAACGACCCACTCGGTCTTGTTTAAACCGAAAATGAACATATGTCGAAATAGGTATCGATTCGAAGGTCACGACACTCAACATCGCATCCACACGTCTAATAAGAGATTAGGACACTTTTTAGAACTTCTTAAACCCAAAAAAGTATAGAAATACCCCTAAATAACCCCAAACGACCCACCCGATCTGGTTTAAACAAAAAATGAACAATTGTCTAAATTGGTATCGATACGTAGGTCCCAACCCTCAACTTCGTATCCACACGTGTAACAGGAACTAAGGACTAATTTTAGAACATCCCAAACCCAAAAAAGTACGGAAATGCCCCAAATAACCCCAAACGAACCACTCGGTCTTGTTTAAACCGAAAATGAACATATGTCGAAATAGGTATCGATTCTAAGGTCACGACCCTCAACATCGCATCCACATGTCTAATAAGAGATAAAGACACTTTTTAGAACATCCCAAACCCAAAAATGTACAAAAATGCCCCCAATCAACCCCAAACGACCCACCTAGTCTGGTTAAAACAGCAAATGAACATAAGTCGAAATAGGTATCGATTCAAAGGTTACGACCCTCGACATCGCATCCACACGTATACGAAGAGATTAAGACACTTTTTAGAACGTCCAAAACCCAAAAAACTACAGAAATGCCCCCAAATAACCCCAAACGACCCACCCGGTCTGGTTTAAATCGAAAATGAACATATGTCAAAATAGGTATCAATTCGAAGGTCATGACTCTCAACATCGCATCCACACATCTTATAAGAGATAGGGGTACTTTTTAGAGCATCCCAAACCAAAAAAAGACAACAACGCGCCCAAATAACCCCAAACCACCCACCCGGTCTCGTTTGAACAAAAAATGAACATATGCCGAAAGAGGTATTGCTTGAAGGTCATGACCCTCAACTTCATATCCACACGTGTAATAAGAGATAAGGACACATTTTAGAACATCCCAAACCCAAAAAAGTACTGAAATGCCTCCAAATAACCCCAAACGACCCACTCGGTCTTGTTTAAACCGAAAATGAACATATGTCGAAATAGGTATCGATTCGAAGGTCACGACACTCAACATCGCATCCACACGTCTAATAAGAGATTAGGACACTTTTTAGAACTTCTTAAACCCAAAAAAGTATAGAAATACCCCTAAATAACCCCAAACGACCCACCCGATCTGGTTTAAACAAAAAATGAACAATTGTCTAAATTGGTATCGATACGTAGGTCCCAACCCTCAACTTCGTATCCACACGTGTAACAGGAACTAAGGACTAATTTTAGAACATCCCAAACCCAAAAAAGTACGGAAATGCCCCAAATAACCCCAAACGAACCACTCGGTCTTGTTTAAACCGAAAATGAACATATGTCGAAATAGGTATCGATTCTAAGGTCACGACCCTCAACATCGCATCCACATGTCTAATAAGAGATAAAGACACTTTTTAGAACATCCCAAACCCAAAAAAGTACAAAAATGCCCCCAATCAACCCCAAACGACCCACCTAGTCTGGTTAAAACAGCAAATGAACATAAGCCGAAATAGGTATCGATTCAAAGGTTACGACCCTCGACATCGCATCCACACGTATACGAAGAGATTAAGACACTTTTTAGAACGTCCAAAACCCAAAAAACTACAGAAATGCCCCCAAATAACCCCAAACGACCCACCCGATCTGGTTTAAATCGAAAATGAACATATGTCAAAATAGGTATCAATTCGAAGGTCATGACTCTCAACATCGCATCCACACATCTTATAAGAGATAGGGGTACTTTTTAGAGCATCCCAAACCAAAAAACAGTACAGCAACGCGCCCAAATAACCCCAAACCACCCACCCGGTCTCGTTTGAACAAAAAATGAACATATGCCGAAAGAGGTATTGCTTCGAAGGTCATGACCCTCAACTTCATATCCACACGTGTAATAAGAGATAAGGACACATTTTAGAACATCCCAAACCCAAAAAAGTACTGAAATGCCTCCAAATAACCCCAAACGACCCACTCGGTCTTGTTTAAACCGAAAATGAACATATGTCGAAATAGGTATCGATTCGAAGGTCACGACACTCAACATCGCATCCACACGTCTAATAAGAGATTAGGACACTTTTTAGAACTTCTTAAACCCAAAAAAGTATAGAAATAGCCCTAAATAACCCCAAACGACCCACCCGATCTGGTTTAAACAAAAAATGAACAATTGTCTAAATTGGTATCGATACGTAGGTCCCAACCCTCAACTTCGTATCCACACGTGTAATAGGAACTAAGGACTAATTTTAGAACATCCCAAACCCAAAAAAGTACAGAAATGCCCCAAATAACCCCAAACGAACCACTCGATCTTGTTTAAACCGAAAATGAACATATGTCGAAATAGGTATCGATTCTAAGGTCACGACCCTCAACATCGCATCCACATGTCTAATAAGAGATAAAGACACTTTTTAGAACATCCCAAACCCAAAAAAGTACAAAAATGCCCCCAATCAACCCCAAACGACCCACCTGGTCTGGTTAAAACAGCAAATGAACATAAGTCGAAATAGGTATCGATTCAAAGGTTACGACCCTCGACATCGCATCCACACGTATACGAAGAGATTAAGACACTTTTTAGAACGTCCAAAACCCAAAAAACTACAGAAATGCCCCCAAATAACCCCAAACGACCCACCCGGTCTGGTTTAAATCGAAAATGAACATATGTCAAAATAGGTATCAATTCGAAGGTCATGACTCTCAACATCGCATCCACACATCTTATAAGAGATAGGGGTACTTTTTAGAGCATCCCAAACCAAAAAACAGTACAGCAACGCGCCCAAATAACCCCAAACCACCCACCCGGTCTCGTTTGAACAAAAAATGAACATATGCCGAAAGAGGTATTGCTTCGAAGGTCATGACCCTCAACTTCATATCCACACGTGTAATAAGAGATAAGGACACATTTTAGAACATCCCAAACCCAAAAAAGTACTGAAATGCCTCCAAATAACCCCAAACGACCCACTCGGTCTTGTTTAAACCGAAAATGAACATATGTCGAAATAGGTATCGATTCGAAGGTCACGACACTCAACATCGCATCCACACGTCTAATAAGAGATTAGGACACTTTTTAGAACTTCTTAAACCCAAAAAAGTATAGAAATACCCCTAAATAACCCCAAACGACCCACCCGATCTGGTTTAAACAAAAAATGAACAATTGTCTAAATTGGTATCGATACGTAGGTCCCAACCCTCAACTTCGTATCCACACGTGTAATAGGAACTAAGGACTAATTTTAGAACATCCCAAACCCAAAAAAGTACAGAAATGCCCCAAATAACCCCAAACGAACCACTCGGTCTTGTTTAAACCGAAAATGAACATATGTCGAAATAGGTATCGATTCCAAGGTCACGACCCTCAACATCACATCCACATGTCTAATAAGAGATAAAGACACTTTTTAGAACATCCCAAACCCAAAAAAGTACAAAAATGCCCCCAATCAACCCCAAATGACCCACCTGGTCTGGTTAAAATAGCAAATGAACATAAGTCGAAATAGGTATCGATTCAAAGGTTACGACCCTCGACATCGCATCCAGACGTATTCGAAGAGATTAGGACACTTTTTAGAACGTCCAAAACCCAAAAAACTATAGAAATGCCCCCAAATAACCCCAAACGACCCACCCGGTCTGGTTTAAATCGAAAATGAACATATGTCAAAATAAGTATCAATTCGAAGGTCATGACCCTCAACATCGCATCCACACATCTTATAAGAGATAGGGGCACTTTTTAGAGCATCCCAGACCAAAAAAAGTACAGCAACGCACCCAAATAACCCCAAACCACCCACCCGGTCTCGTTTGAACCAAAAATGAACATATGCCGAAATAGGTATTGCTTCGAAGGTCATGACCCTCAACTTCATACCCACACGTGTAATAAGAGATAAGGACACATTTTAGAACATCCCAAACCCAAAAAAGTACTGAAATGCCTCCAAATAACCTCAAATGACCCACTCGGTCTTGTTTAAACCGAAAATGAACATATGTCGAAATAGGTATCGATTCGAAGGTCACGACACTCAACATCGCATCCACACGTCTAATAAGAGATTAGGACACTTTTTAGAACATCCTAAACCCAAAAAAGTATAGAAATACCCCGAAATAACCCCAAACGACCCACACGATCTGGTTTAAACAAAAAATGAACAATTGTCTAAATTGGTATCGATACGTAGGTCCCAACCCTCAACTTCGTATCCGCACGTGTAATAGGAAATAAGGACTAATTTTAGAACATCCCAATCCCAAATAAGTACAAAAATGCCCCAAATAACCCCAAACGACCCACTCGGTCTTGTTTAATCGAAAATGAACATATGTCGAAATAGGTATCGATTCCAAGGTCACGACCCTTAACATTGCATCCACATGTCTAATAAGAGATAAGGACACTTTTTAGAACATCCCAAACCCAAAAAAATATAGAAATGCCCCCAATCAACCCCAAACGACCCACCCGGTCTGGTTTAAATAGCAAATAAAATAAGTCGAAATAGGTGTTGAATCAAAGGTTACGACCCTCAACATTGCATCCACATGTCTATGAAGAGACAATGACACTTTTTAGAACATCCAAAACCCGAAAAACTACAGAAATGCCCACAAATAACCCCCAACGACCCACCTGGTTGGTTCAAATCGAAAATGAACATATGTCGGAATAGGTATCAATTCAACGGTCATGACCCTCAACATCGCATCCACACATCTTATAAGAGACAGGAGCACTTTTCAGAAGATCCCAAACCCAAAAGAGTACAGCAACGCCCCCAAATAACCCCAAACCACCCACCCGATCTCGTTTGAACCAAAAATGAACATAAATCGAAATAGGTATTGCTTCGAAGGTCATGACCCTCAACTTCAAACCCACACGTGTAATAAGAGATAAGGACACATTTTAGAACATCCCAAACCCAAAAAAGTATAGAAATACCCCCAAATAATCCCAAATGACCCACCCGATTTGGTTTAATGAACAAATGCTGAAATAGGTATCGATTTGAAGGTCACGACCCTTAACAATGCATCCACACGTCTAATAAGAGATATGGACATTTTTTAGCACATCCGAAACCCAAAAAGAACAGAAATGCCCCCAAATAACGCCAAACGACCCACCCGATTAGGTTTAAACTGAAAATGAACATATGTCGAAATAAGTACCAATTCGATGGTCGCGACCCTCAACATCGCATTCGCACGTGTAATAAGAGATAAGGATACTTTTTAGAACATCCCAAATCCAAAAAAGTACAGAAATGCCCCCAAATATCTCCAAACAACCAACCCTGTCTGGTTTAAACTGCAAATGAACATAAGTCGAAATAGGTATCGATTGGAAGGTTATGACCCTTGACATCGCATCCACACGTCTAATAAGATATAAGGACACATTTTAGAACATCCCAAACCCAAAAAAGTAGAGAAACGCCCCCAAATGACCCACCCGATCTAGTTTGAACCGAAAATGAACTATTATCGAAATTGGTATCGATACGAAGGTCACGACCCTCAACTTCATTTCCACACGTGTAATAAGAGATAAGGAAACATTTTAGAACATCCCAAAGCCAAAAAAGTACAGAACTGCTCCCAAATAATCCCAAACGACCCACCCAATTTGGTTTAAACCGAAAATGAACATATGTTGAAATATGTACCGATTCGAAGGTCACGACCCTCAACATCGCATCCACACGTCTAATAAGAGATAATGACACCTTTTAGAACATCCCAAACCCAAAAAAGTATAGAAATGCCCCCAAATAACCCCAAACGACCCACCCGATCTGGTTTAAGCCGAAAATGAACATTTATCGAAATTGGTATCGATACGAAGGTCACGACCCTCAACTTCTTGTCCACACGTTTACTAAGAGATAAGGACACATTTTAGAACATCCCCAACCCAAAAAAGTATAGAAATGCCCCCAAATAACCCCAAACGACCCACTCGGTCTTGTTTGAACCGAAAATTAACATATGTCAAAATATGTATCGATTCGAAGGGCACGACCCTCAACATCGCATCCACATGTCTAATAAGAGATAAGGACAATTTTTTGAACATCTCAAACCCAAAAAACTACAGAAATACCCCCAAACAACCCCAAATGACCCACCTTGTTTGGTTTAAATAAAAAATGAACATAAGTCGAAATAGGTATCGATCCAAAGGTTATGACCCTTGACATCACGTCCACACGTCTAATAAGAGATAAGGACACTTTTTAGAACATCCCAAACCCAAAAAGGTGCAGAAATGCCCCCAAATAACCCCAAACGACCCACCGGTCTGGTTTAAACCAAATGAACATTTATCTAAATTGGTATCGATACGATGGTCACGACCCTAAACTTCATATCCACACCTGTAATAAGAGATAAGGATACTTTTTAGAACATCCCAAATCCAAAAAAGTACAGAAATGCCCCCAAATATCTCCAAACAACCAACCCTGTCTGGTTTAAACTGCAAATGAACATAAGTCGAAATAGGTATCGATTGGAAGGTTATGACCCTTGACATCGCATCCACACGTCTAATAAGATATAAGGACACATTTTAGAACATCCCAAACCCAAAAAAGTAGAGAAACGCCCCCAAATGACCCACCCGATCTAGTTTGAACCGAAAATGAACTATTATCGAAATTGGTATCGATACGAAGGTCACGACCCTCAACTTCATTTCCACACGTGTAATAAGAGATAAGGAAACATTTTAGAACATCCCAAAGCCAAAAAAGTACAGCACTGCCCCCAAATAATCCCAAACGACCCACCCAATTTGGTTTAAACCGAAAATGAACATATGTTGAAATATGTACCGATTCGAAGGTCACGACCCTCAACATCGCATCCACACGTCTAATAAGAGATAATGACACCTTTTAGAACATCCCAAACCCAAAAAAGTATAGAAATGCCCCCAAATAACCCCAAACGACCCACCCGATCTGGTTTAAGCCGAAAATGAACATTTATCGAAATTGGTATCGATACGAAGGTCACGACCCTCAACTTCTTGTCCACACGTTTACTAAGAGATAAGGACACATTTTAGAACATCCCCAACCCAAAAAAGTATAGAAATGCCCCCAAATAACCCCAAACGACCCACTCGGTCTTGTTTGAACCGAAAATTAACATATGTCAAAATATGTATCGATTCGAAGGTCACGACCCTCAACATCGCATCCACATGTCTAATAAGAGATAAGGACAATTTTTTGAACATCTCAAACCCAAAAAACTACAGAAATACCCCCAAACAACCCCAAATGACCCACCTTGTTTGGTTTAAATAAAAAATGAACATAAGTCGAAATAGGTATCGATCCAAAGGTTATGACCCTTGACATCACGTCCACACGTCTAATAAGAGATAAGGACACTTTTTAGAACATCCCAAACCCAAAAAGGTGCAGAAATGCCCCCAAATAACCCCAAATGACCCACCGGTCTGGTTTAAACCAAATGAACATTTATCTAAATTGGTATCGATACGATGGTCACGACCCTAAACTTCATATCCACACCTGTAATAAGAGATAAGGACACATTTTAGAACATCCCAAACCCAAAAAAGTATAGAAATGCCCCCAAATAACCCCAAACGACCAACCCAGTCTGGTTTAAACTGAAAATGAACATTTGTCGACATTAGTATCGTTACGAAGGTCATGACCCTCAACTTCATATCCACACTTGTAATAAGTGATAAGGACACATTTTAGAACATCCCAAACCCAAAAAAATATAGAAATGCCCCCAAATAACCCCAAACAACCCACTCGGTGTGGTTTAAACAAAAAATGAACATATGTCGAAATAGGTATCGATTGAAGGTCTCGACCCTCAACAACGCATCCACATGTCTAATAAGAGACAAGGACATTTTTTAGAACATTCCAAACCCAAAAAAGTACAAAAATGCCCCTAAATAACCCCAAATGACCCACCCGATCTGGTTTAAACAAAAAATGAGCATTTGTCTAAATTGGTATCGATACATAGGTCCGGACCCTCAACTTCGTATCCACACATGTAATAGGAAATAAGGACTAATTTTAGAACATCCTAAACCCAAAAAAGTACAGAAATGCCCCAAATAACCCCGAACGACCCACTCGGTCTTGTTTAAACAAAAAATGAACATATGTCGAAATAGGTATCGATTCCAAGGTCATGACCCTTAACATCGCATCCACATGTCTAATAAGAGATAAGGACACTTTTTAGAACATCCCAAACCGAAAAAAGTATAGAAATGCCCCCTATCAACCCCAAACGACCCACGCTGTTTAGTTTAAACAACAAATGAACATAAGTCGAAATAGGTATCGATTCAAAGGTTACGACCCTCGACATCGCATCCACACGTCTATGAAGAGACAAGGACACTTTTTAGAACGACCAAAACCTAAAAAACTACAGAAATGCCCCCAAATAACCCCAAACGACCCACCTGGTCTGGTTTAAACCGAAAATGAACATATGTCGAAATAGGTATCAATTCGAAGGTCACGACCCTCAACATCGCATCCACACATCTTATAAGAGATAGGGGCACTTTTTAGAGCATCCCAAACCCAAAAAAGTATAGCAACGCCCCCAAATAACCCCAACCGACCCACCCGATCTCGTTTGAACCAAAAATGAACATATGCCGAAATAAGTATTGCTTCAAAGGTCATGACCCTCAACTTCATACCCACATGTGTAATAAGAGATAATGACACATTTTAGAACATCCCAAACCCAAAAAAGTATAGAAATACCCCCAAATAATCCCAAACGACCCACCCGGTTTGGTTTAAACCGAAAATGAACAAATGCTGAAATAGGTATCGATTTGAAGGTCACGGCCCTTAACAATGCATCCACACGTCTAATAAGAGATAAGGACATTTTTTAGAACATCCGAAACCCAAAAAAGAACAGAAATGCCCCCAAATAACACCAAACGACCCACCCGGTTAGGTTTAAACTGAAAATGAACATATGTCAAAATAAGTATCGATTCGATGGTCACGACCCTCAACATCGCATTCGCACGTGTAATAAGAGATAAGGATACATTTTAGAACATCCCAAATCCAAAAAAGTACAGAAATGCCCCCAAATATCCCCAAACGACGAACCCTATCTGGTTTAAACCGTAAATGAACATAAGTCAAAATAGGTATCGATTCGAAGGTTACGACCCTTGACATCGTATCCACACGTCTAATAAGATATAAGGACACATTTTAGAACAGCCCAAACCCAAAAAAGTAGAGAAATGCCCCCAAATAACCCTAAATGACCCACCCGATTTGGTTTAAACCGAAAATGAACTATTGTCAAAATTGGTATCGGTACGAAGGTCACGACCCTAAACTTCATATCCATACGTGTAATAAGAGATAAGGACACATTTTAGAACATCGCAAAGCCAAAAAAGTACAGAAATGCCCCCATATAACCCCAAATGACCCACCCGGTTTAGTTTAAACCGAAAATGAACATATGTTGAAATTTGTATCGATTCAAAGGTCACGACCCTCAACATCGCATCCACACGTCTAATAAGAGATAAGGACACATTTTTTTTTTTTGATAGGTAATATGTGAGTGTATAGAACGAAAAAAGAAGATATAAAAGAAGGCAGCCAATTACCACCCCTTAGACAGACCTAAGGGAGAGGAAGAGGCCCCACACCCCCCGAGGACAGACCCCTCGAAAATACAAAGAAAAGGCAAGACCCACCCCAATCACGGAATCCTAAAGTAGGTCTTCCTATCAGTATCATCGTGAATCAGCCTCATCAGGTCTTCAGGAAAGTCCAGGGGATAAATAATAGTTTCCCCATCCCCACTGTTGATGGAGGCAACAAAATCTGCCGGCTGGTTCAGTTCCCTCCAAACATGTCTCACTTCAAGGTGAGTCAACTGGGTCAGGAGAGAGCTAATCTGGCACTTCAAAACATACACGCTCCAAGGGCAGCTGACCGCACCAGTGATGATATCCACTGCCAACTTCGAATCAGATCTAATCGAAACACTTTGAAGATCCCTCTCCAAGCACAAGGCCACCCCTCTGTGAATAGCTAAGAACTCCATGCTAAGCACTGAAGTCTCCACCCCTTTACCCACATAGGCCAGAATAGGATCTCCAATGGCATGACTAATAATTCCTCCATATGCAGCTCTGTCCGTGCTCAAAGACCCATCACAATGGAGCGCTACCATATGGGCTGAAGGAGTAAACCAAGAACAAGCTTTAGGAACCGAAACAGTCCAATTAACTTGAATCCCCCACTTCTCAACCAAGAACTGATTCCTTGAGTTACTGGTAGCCACAACAGGGGGGTAAGAACCTGTAGTGACAGCATCGAACTTCATATCTTGGAAAATTCTGTCAAAGGTCCTTGAAGTATTGCTAAAGAGATGCTGATTTCTTTCCCACTAAATATGGTAAACTGAAGCACAAAAAGCCACCTTAGGAATGACATCTAACTTGTCATTGGTGCACACCACAAAGGAGAGCCAATTAACCACATCAGTTAGGGCAGAAGGCCCCTTCCCACTTGGAGAACAAAGAGAGCTAACCCTATTCCAAATAGAATTGGAAAAGGGACAATCAAAGAACAGGTGGGAGTGACTCTCCAATCCCCCCCAACAAAGAACACAATTCTGCCCAACCAAGATGTTTCTTTTGATAAGTTGGTCCTTGGTTGGGAGACCCCCCTTAAGACACCTCCAGGTAGTACAAGAATGTCTAGGAAGATACCCAGGGAACTAAACAAGTTTGAACCAATCCACCTTTGCAGCACTCCTTCTTATCAGATCCCAGGCCGATTTGGTACTGAATAGGCCATTAGGGGTTTTCTTCAAAACAATAAGGTCCCCCCCCCCCCCATTAACAAGGGGAATAGTAGGGAGATCTCTCCAGACAGTAATCAAATCAAAAGAGCCCTGAGGGGGAGCATACCAATTACCATTCCTAATAACATCCGAGACCAATGCAAGGCGATGAGAACCAGCATCATATCGACTATGGTCCCCAAATCTTTTAATCAAAACTCCTTTGGGATGCCAATTATCAAGCCAAAGTCTAGTAGATTGGCCATCCCCAATGATATGATGGATATGAGACTCAACCAAATCTCTATACTTGAGAACTTTCTGCCAAACCCAAGAACAGTTTTGTGGGACTTTAGCAGTCCAAATAGAGTCATTTTTTAGGTAACGGGTATTAACCCACCTAACCCAAAGACTGTCCTTCTTAGAGGCAATCCACCAAACTTGCTTAAGAATACCAGCAGTATTCATATAAAAAATTCTCCTTATGCCAAGGCCCCCTTCTGTCTTAGGCTTACAAATATTATCCCAAGAAACATAATGTACCTTTCGTTCAAGAGACGGGCTGGACCAAAGAAAATTGGAGAAGATGGACTCCAGCTTCTTCTTGACAGTACCTGGAAGAGCAAAGATCCCTGACCAATAAATATAGCAGCCTTGAAGGATGGAGCTCAACAGTTGTACACGCCCTGCAAACGATAGAAATCGGGCCTTCTAGCCATCAAGCCTGCTCCACACTCGATCCACGATAGAAGAACAGTCTGCAAAGCCCAGCTTACGAGAGGTAAGAGGAACACCAAGGTACCTGATAGGGAGCTTGGTGTCCATAAAATTCGTTAATTCCAAAAGTTGCAGTCTGGCCGTATGGGTAAGGCCCCCTAAAATAATAGAGGACTTAGCCCTGTTGAGTTTCAACCCAGAAAAGGTATGAAATTCATCCAGGACCCCCAGACAGGCCGAAATAGAATCATGGCAGGCCTTCACAAAAATCATCAGATCATCTACAAAAATAAGATGAGAGAGGTGGGAGCTCTTGCATCTGGGGAGAAGACTGATCCTGCCCTCTGCTTCCAACTTCCTCATCAAGGCTGAAAACCCCTCCTTAGCAATAGTAAAGAGATAGGGAGAGATGGGATCCCCTTGCCTGATACCCCTACCCCCTTTGAAATAACCAGTTGTGCTTCCATTAATCAAAATGGAGAAATAAGGGGAGCCAACACAAGCCTTCACCCAACCAATAAACTTTTGTGGGAAGCCCATTCTTTCCATAATGTCAAACAGAAACTTCCTACTAAGAGTCATAAGCCTTATGGAGATCAATCTTCAACACAGCTGTAGGACTTGTTCCTTTCTGCTCAATTCCTCTAACCACATCATGATAGACAAGGATATTATCCACAATGGACCTTCCCTTTATAAAGGCAGATTGGGAATCACTAACCACATGGCCAACAACTCTCTGCAATCTATTAGATAAGATCTTAGTGATAATCTTATAAAAAAGATTACAAAGGGCTATGGGCCTATACCCTGCAAAAGAAGACACATCACTTGTCTAATAAGGAGATTATGAAAGTGGCGTTAATCGAGCAGGGAAGGCAAGACTTAGAGAAGAACCACTTTACAGCCAAAGTCAAGTCTTCACCAACAACATCCCAAAAGTGTTTGAAAAAGGCAGCCCCAAACCCATCAGGCCCTGGAGCTTTGGAATTCTTCATAGCAAACACCACTTCCATAATCTCCTTATTAGACACATTTCCAATAAGATGTTCCTACTGAACTAGTGACAAGCCACCTTGTAAGGGGACCGAACTAGGAAAGAACCCCCTAGCATCAGAATCAGCCCCAAACAACCTCTTATAAAAGGAGATAGCTTCTTCCTTGATGAGATTAGGAACCTTAACAATGCCCCCCCCCCCCTTCCCCTTGTATCTCCAGAATATGATTTCTATTCTACCTACACATCATAGATTTATGGAAGAAACTGTTGTTGCCATCACCCAGTTGAATGTGTTTTACCCTGGATTTCTCTTTTAAAAATTTTTCTTCAACGGCCAAAGCTTCCCACAATTTCACCTTAGCTTGAGTCTTCAAGGAAACCAAATTCGGATCACCAAGGTTACATTGAATCTGATTCAAATCAGCACTTGCAGCCTTCACCGTAGCAAAAACATCACCAACACACTCTTTTTTCCATTTCCTTAGCTCCTTCTTGACATTCCTTAGCCGAGCAGCAAACCGAAGAATGGGATTAAGAGTCATGCTAACCGGCTGTTCCCAACCCTTGAGAACAGTATCATCAAACCCATTCCTCCCAATCCAAGCCTCAAAGAATCTAAAAGGTTTAGGACCGAAATTAGCATCATCTAAGATGGTCAACACCATTGGGGAATGGTGAGAGAGACTCGGAGGAAGAAAGGCAACTTCTGAAGACCTGAGCACATCAATCCAAGCCAAGTTCACCATAACTCTATCCAACTTGCAACAAATCCAAGCATCCCCATCTTGTCTATTATTCCAGGTCAAAAATTCCCCCTTCCATTTCAGATCAACTAGCCCAGAGTCATCAATAAAAGAGTTAAACACATCTACAGCCTCTTGCCGAATAGAGTCCCCACCAATTTTCTCATTGTGGTGACGAACCACATTAAAATCCCCAAGGACTGCCCAAGGATCAAGAATAGAGTTAACAATTGAGCCCACATCCCTCCACAATTCCCTTCGGCCTTCCATAGAATTAAAGGCATACACAGCAATACAAAGAAAGGTAACAGAGGTTCCAACAATCGACACCTTAACATGAATAAATTGCTTGGATTTTTGGATCTCTTCAACATTAAACACTGTAGGATCCCAGCCCAACCAGATCCGAATTGAAGAATCAGCTTCACCATTATGCACATATTTCCAATCTGAAATAAAATGGTCAAAAATTGCACCACAGTTTTCCACCTTAACTTTAGTCTCAACCATACAAGCCAATTTAACCTGATGGTCCTTAATAACCTTCTTAATCCCCAGCCTTTTAGTAGAGGCATTCAAACCTCTAACGTTCCAAGATAGGCATTTCATTTGGCACCAAAGTTAGAAGTGTCACCCCCCCCCTTTACTAGGTCCATCTCCTTTAGGTCCAAAAGAATCTTTCGGGTTTAAGAGAACCTGTGTGGCCTGAAATTTAGACCCCCTCCCTGTGGGTCGGCCCAGAAGAGAAAAAGAAGCAGTATTTAATTGGCCCATACCTTTCCCAGAAGACCCTTGGGTGGCCAGCAACTTCGCAGCCTGCTTTTTCAATCTTTCAATATTGGCTGACGGCTTAGAAGTTAAAGTCTCTTTTTCCCTCAAACTCCCAACTTCATCTAATGTCTTGTCGCTTTCTAAATCTGCCCCCTTCATATCTACCACCAGATTAGGATCAATAACCTTCACCGAATTACTGGATACCACCTCATCATATCTATTGGTAGCATTCACTTCAAATGTCATTCCCCCTCCCACGGCAGTAGCTCCCTCATTCTTACTATGACCGGGATTTGAGAGATCATTTAAATTGGAAGGAATCTCCCCCAACTGCTCCCCACCAAATCTGCTTTCCTCCTCTAGACCATCTTTAGTAGAAGATAAATTTACCTTTCCAAGATTAGAAGAAGTCTCCATCGGCTGCTCCATTTGGACAGAATATGAATTCGGATTGCCTTCAATATTCTCACCACCAAATCTGCCCTCCTTCCAGATTTCCTGCCCAATTAAATCCACCCTTTCCTCCCCTAAGCATGGAAGAATCTTCAATGGTTGAGCACTAATTTCTCCCTCCTCTTTGTCCACCTCATCAAATAGCTCATTCCCTAAGAGTAATGCACAAGAATCCGGGTCCAACATCATTTCTTGTGGGTCATACCTCACCTCCTCCGTTAGATTCTCCAACAAAGCAAAAGCATTAGAGTGGGTCACTTCCGAATCTTTATTTCCTTCTTCAAAAGAAGATCCCATACTTAATATCTTCTTACCCAACCTGGCGCCTTGCCTCAAGGGCCGACTAACTTCTTTCCCTTTATTCATGTGAGAATTAAAGGAAATAGAATTTGAATTCGAATTTGAAATCACCAGCTCTCGTCCTCCAGCTACGGCCGAAGCACCAGCTTCATCTCCGGCCAAATCTTCACCACCATTCCCGGTCGAACCCTGCCGAGTTACACCTGCAGCCGGATC